>NW_024714177.1:8174635-8452427 GCF_018991925.1 Homarus americanus
AGTGTTATTTTTGGCTTTATTATTTTGTATTAAAAACTATCTTTCTTAGCATAGTATATTGCTATAAATTAGGTTAAAATTTAGAAGCCTTAATGAGCAATGATTACTACAGGTTGACAACCCTTTATATGAAATTCCGAAAACCGAAAGTTTTTTTGTGGAGCATTTTTTTTTTTTTTTTTTTTAAACAGGGATTAGCCCACCCAGGCATAGATCACTGACCCACATCGGGGCCTGGGGGGCAAAAATGTAATAGTAATACTAATTATAATAATACTGTACTAATTATTCATAGTAAATAACATTTTTAATTAAAAAATACACCAAAATAAAGTAATAATGATAACAATAATAATAAAATTTATAATAACAATAATACTGTATTAATAAAATAATAATAATAATAATAATAAAGAAATACTGTATACAAGAATGGAAAAAAGATAAGAAGTGAGAAACACGACCTAAACCTATGAATTATTATTATTATTATTATAATTTTTATTATATTTTCGTCCCCCAGGCCCCAATGTGGTCAGTGACTTGTGCCTGGGTGGACTTAAAAAAAAAAAAAACTAACCATTCTGAAAACCGAAAAATTCCGAAATGCCTCTGGTCCCAAGGATTTCGGATAAGGGATTGTCAATCTGTACCTGATTTTAGGAGTTGAATACTATATTGTAAAAGAGAATTTATCTTCTGTTATTCTTTTCTTTTACATTGGCATAAATTACGTTATCAGAAATTTATTGATAATCTAAATTCAAGATGTGAAAAATCTTTGATGCTGTAAATCCTAGCAATACGCATAGATCTTCCTTGGATCGTGTAACTAGCATTTTCAATCTGCTTCCTGAATAATTTAAAGACTGTATTTACATTGGTCAAATATAGATAGAACTTGTGCAGTGCAATTGTACCATCCACCATTGTCATACCATTTTTGTGCCTAAGTGAAAAGGCCTTAGCAAGAGGTGGTATATCACTTCTATATTCCTGAGGTCTTGTCACTTAAGCAGGAACACATCTGAAAATAGTACTCATATGCTATGGGCTCAAAGGCCAATTGCTTTTATAACTTGTTGTATATAATTTATGATGTAAGTCTCAGATGTGTTTCCTCTGTCAGTGCCTCAAAAGATATTTGTAGATTCATGATATTAGCAGGCCTTATTGTACCTATGTAAATTACACTATATTACTTGATTCGGTAAATGATTTGTGTAGATGTTTTGCAAGAATAGGAAGATATGTGACTAAGATAGCTTTGGGTTATTATTGGTTGGCATGTGTGTGACTTCACTGCTTGTAAGTGGTGAATCCGTCCAGTTGTGGATTATAGGTTCCACATTCCAGTGGAACAGTATATGATTAAGCCAAGATATAACGGTCATGACTTTATATAATCCCTGATCCCTGTCCATATTTGTTAATGTGATATATATATATATATATATATATATATATATATATATATATATATATATATATATATATATATATATATATATATATATATATATATATATATATATATATATATATATATATATATATATATATATATATATATATATATATATATATATATATATATATATATATATATATATATATATATATATATATATATATATATATATATATATATATATATATATATATATATATATATATATATATATATATATATATATAGTAGCTATAAGAATACAGACGCTTGACTGTATTTGTGTGTGAAATACCAAACGGGGTCGTGAGTCTTCGTCTGCTGCAAAGATACTTTACTTCACATCGTTGTAAAGAGTATTATCATTGCACCATAGTTCCATCCAATATATTTTGAAGTAGACTTGAACTTGGATGAGTTTATAATCAACCCTATTGTTATATCACTGATAAATGTGTTGAGAATTCACTACACATGCATCCCTTCTTTTCAATTAATTACTTCTAAAGGATGATATCATGTTGAGGAGTAGATCATATACAGTACTACCTTATTTTTAATTGTCAGTATGTTTCACCCTAAAGATTTATTTTTTTAAGGTAAGTCAGCCAGTTGATGCCATTGAATGTAAAGTACAAACATGCTTTTCACTTGATAATTGTTTAAGATTAAAGTGGAGACTTGATGTACTCTTTGTGCATGACATTAAATGGTTATTTACAGTAAACCCCTGATAACTCCGATTATAAAGGGCTCTTAACTAATCCGAGTTATCAAGGTACTTTCCTCCCGATCTTTATTCTCACCCCAATACCCAACTTTTGGGCCCAAATAACCTACCATAACCAGAAAACTTCCACAAAAATTAACTTGCCGGCACTGCAGGTGAAGTATAAGGATAATTCAAGCTTATGGTGTCATGTGGTAGGTCTTAGAGGTGATGGAGGCTCTTTGCACTTAGAGTACTGTATATACAGTACAATTCTGTATAGTAAGCACTTACAGCACCAACTTTAAATGTTATTATTCACTTAAACTACTGTACATGTACACTAGTTAAATTTTCAATACAGGTGGAATAGCACTTTGCACAAAATACATGAAATTAAGTAGAGCTACTGCGGTCGAGTATCCTCTCACTAGGCCTACTGATTCGGAACTGTGTGGCTGACTGGGCAGAGCCTCCCGCGTGGGTCTGTATGTGTTCTACCATTCCGAGATTGCATCATCATATATCAGATTATTGGGAGTTCTGTCAAAAATTATTTACAGTTGAATATTTTACTGCTATTCTGAGTTATATTGAATTATAAGTTATCAAATTTCGAGTTATCAAGGGTTTACTGATTGCAAATATTGGATAAAAATATAATCCTTGGAATTAAGGAAATGTGTAGAAGTTGCCTAGTTATCATTGTGAACTTTACCGATTTAATGATATGACGAAAGTAATTTTTCATCGTGTCTTGATTTACTCCTCAGTGTTTTAAGCTGTGAAAGTTGGCTCCATAGACCTGACTGTAAAGTTAGGTACCCATTTACAGCTGGGATGACTGGAAATATTCCAGGATTGAATCAGCAATCCTTAGGACAGGAGGTGAGTGCTGTATCAACTCGGCTTCATTAATAAACAAAAACAATGGAAGAAGTGGGGTTCTATAATTTTACAATAGGCTTTAGATTCAAAGTTGTCAAAGGGTCATTCATGCATTGATAATAAGATTTGGTTTATATGGTCTCATTTATATCTTATGAAAAGTTAAATTTTCTTGAATTCGCACTGGAATGGATAAATTCATTATATCTAAAGTTGTGGAGGATCACACATGCATAGATATATGTTGTAAAAGTCTGTAAGTATAGTTTCTATGCCATGTGATTTTTCAGGTACAGTACTCAGTTTTATGAATATGGCAGATGACCTTTACAAAGTTTATTCAGGAACAGCAGTGAAGTCAAAAGACTCGTTTTCTGCCCAAAACAGGAATGGTGTCAGGTGTTACACAGCCCAAAAGGTACACTGTCTTTATTTGTTGTACACAGTATTGTAATTATATAATGAATAGTTTGACAAAAATACTTCTGTATGCAGAAAAGGAATTGGATCTGTAACAATACCGTACATGTTTCATTTGAAATTTAAAAAAATAAAGATATTAGTCTGTAGCTTATTGAAATTTGTATCTACACCATTAATGTACTGTACTGTAACTCTTTTAGGCAGAAGGACATGTACTGTATAACGTTTCTGTTGTGGAAGACATACAGCCACCATATCTTAAAAAAAAAAAAATTATTTTATTATTTGACAGTGGAATTTTATAACGAAGTTAGGAATATACAGTAAATCTGCATATGAATTACAGATATAATAATAGTACTTTGTAGCCATGTAAATTTGATGTGTGAAACTAGAAATGTGTGCTGTAGGATATTTTTTCATGCTGTATATTTTTTCTTAAGGATATACTGTATTGTAATGGTTTGAATATTTTTGTTGAGCCAAGATTATAAAGAAAAAACTTGACTTAGAAATTCTGCCATTAAATTAAGAACATGGTGATCTAAATGGTTTCATCCCATGGGTTAAAATGTTTATTATTGTAAATATAAAGATGGCATTGTCAGATTAGATAGAAGTAAATAATAAGAGCACTTGCAAATGTTGATGCTACAGGTGTTTTTGTATTGATGGAATGACTCACATCTTAAGCTATTAATTAATGTAAATAAATTTGTTTTCAGTAAATTACTTTTAATAACATTATGCACAACCTTAACCTCTTAAGTGTGAAGGGTCTCTGTGCTGAATAAAATCGTCTAGCATTAGCCAAATGAGATATTAAAAGTGGCATCCCTTTGTGAAGGGGTTAGGTGTTTCTGCTTAAACAAAAAAATTTGTTAGACCATGAAAACTGGGAATGTGCAAGTGACATGGATTTTATTGTAAATTGATACCCAGTAGCAATGAAGTCTGAATGAAAACCACAGCCACGATTTAATGATTTATATTTTTTTGTGAATATGATTTGTACAAAAATTTCATTTGGAGATGCTTTGTACTTCATGTAAAACTACAGACAATTTGATGAGATAGCAATCCTAAATTTAAGATGTACCTTGTACCCTTTATATAAGGTGATACATTACTTACTAAAGAGGACAGAAATAGTATTGAAATTATTTGGGGGTTTTGAGGAAAGTGAATACAGACAGTGGTCCCTCTGTTAGACGAATTAGTTCCCATAGGGATCTTCAATTCGGTTAACGAACAAAACTTAGATTAACAAAATCCTTACGACGAACGCGTTTTGTTGTGAGCATCAGCTGATCGGCTAGTCTGCCAATACAGTAATCAGTTCTATGTTTACATTCATTTCCAGTAGAGTAAATATCAAGAAGGTTGTGCTCTTTAATATTTTTGCATTTATTATATTAAAATTATTTGTCATTCTAAAATATAGTTAACATATTGATAATATATGCAGTACAGGGAACTAGTTTTTTTTTTTGCGCCCATCAGCCGCTTGACTCACCCGCCAAAGCATCGGTTTAGCTTTGTTTATAGTGGATGAAACATCGTGTTTGCTGCTCTCTTGAATACAGAGTATTTTTACGTTTTTACATTAAAATTATTGGTCATTCTGAAATTTAGTTAACATATTGATAATATACAGTACAGTATAGCGCAGTGCAGTGTTGATTTAAATAAAATAATCTTAATTACAGCTAATGAACTGAAAATTTTATTGGTGAAATTACTGCATCAAGCTTGGGTCCAAAGAATGGCGATTTCTCCTCCATCCCCACTTCCTTCTCTTCTCCCTCTCCACTCCCCCACTTCTAATTCCCATCATCATCAACCAGCAACATTCTACATACACACCTCAAAGTAAGTGTACTTAACTGCATTTTGTTTATACTTTGTATGTACTTTTCTGTGAGCTGAAACCAATTACCCAATATCCCATTGAAAAAATGGATTCGGTTAACGAACGACTCTATGGAATGAATTGTGTTCGTTAACCGAGGGACCACTGTATTGTAACTAAATTCTAAAACCAGAATCCTCAAACTTGGAGAAAACTGAAAGAATTATGCTGGGATCCTCAATATGGAAGTGCTCAATTAAAGATTAAAAAAAAAAAAAAGACCAAATAGTCAGGGTACAGGAAGATGAGGTCAAAGTAATATACTGTACCAGTCTTCAGCCAGTAGGAGCAAGAGCCAAACTACCTGTAAGTAATACAGTACTGTATTAGTATAGTTCATGCTGTACCTTGAAGTAATGCAGTACAGGTACTCCTCGACTTTCGACCTACTCGACATACGACCGCCTCAGTCGTACCAAAATGTTTTCAAATTACGTATTTTCGAGCCCCGACGTTAGTGATAGCGCTGTGTACTGACCAAATTTTTTTTTGTAATTCCCTTTAAAATGGCTGGCAAGCTTAAAAGAGAGTTTTGTGGTGCTGAGAAGAAAAAGAGACCAATTTTAGATTTTCTATGTATTATTTGTGCATTTTCGACTTACGGCCTGATTTGGGTCCCTAACCCTGTCGTAAGTCGGGGACTGCCTGTACCTGTACTACTAACTCGGAGAGAATATCCCAAACAAAACCCGAGTGATTCTACGAACAGCCTTGAAAGAGGACAGTATAAGAAACTGGTGGGCCATTCAAGTGTTGGTGCACGAATGGCAGAAGTTTAGTTAATAAGATTGAAGAATTAATCGCACACGAGGACACAGAACAACCAGACATCATTCAGATCAGTGAGTAATGAGGTCGAGAAGATGTGGGAAGGGTGAACATAGCAAGCACAGTGAGCCCATCCAATTTTTTTCTCACGGAAAATATTTTAAATTTACCAATATCATGGGCATTTTGAGTCCCTGTGCACTTGATATTAAGAGATATTCTGAGGCCAATAGTAATTACTTTTTACTATACAAAAATGCCTTCGTACAATACTGCCCCTGAGTTTACCAATAGGGTAGAAAAAGTGTATCGGAAAACTACACTGGTGAGCCAAACATATGTAATCTGATAAAATTCTGAGGGATGCCGTCATTCAACACCTGACCATGATTTAAGAAGTTTTAAGAACATAAGAAAATAAGGAGTATGCAATATGCTGGTTGGCCTGTGCATGGCAGCTCCTGTTGAGAGTTACTACCACTCTATCATCCAAGAATCTATCTAGCCTCCTTTTAAAACTTTCCAGCGTTCCAGCACTTACTACAAAGTTGCTAAGCTTGTTCCACTCATCTACCACCCTATTTGTGAACCAGTTCCTTCCTATCTCCCTCCTAAACTAACTTAAATCCGTTGCTACGAGTCCTATCCTGCTCGGATATTATAAGAACTTTATCTATATCTCCTTTATTGATTCCTTTCACCCACTTAAATACTTCTATCATATCTCCCTGCACACTTCAGCTTTCTAGGGAATTCAAGTTTAGTTTCTTTAATCTATCTTGATATGAAAGGTTTCTAAGTCTCGGAATCATTTTCATCATTCTTCGCTGCACCGACTCCAGTGAATTGATATCCATTCTATAATAGGGGCACCAGAACTGAACAGCCTGTAAATCACTCCCATAATTAGTTTTTCTCTTCCTTCCGCAATTTCTATCCATACAGACTCGGTTCCTATTTCACCCTTTATTGAATTATTAATACAATTTAATGTATCCCTGACAAAGAGTGCAACCCCTCCCCCCTTCCTACCTTCCTTGTCCTTGTGAAAAATGTTGTACCCTTCTATGTGGTACTCTAATAAAAAGTTCTTGCTCGGCAGATTAATCCAAGATTCGGTGATTGCTATGACGTTTACATTCTCGGTACATACAACCGCTCTCAGCAAGTCTATTTTATTTCTAACGCTCCTACTGTATATATATATATATATATATATATATATATATATATATATATATAGATATATATATATATATATATATATATATATATATATATATATATATATATATATATATATATATATATATATATATATATATATATATATATATATATATATATATATATATATATATATATATATATATATATATATATATATAAAAACTTACCCTTCCCTGGCCCTGTTTTACCCCTTGTCCTAAGTAACCAATTTTACTCCCCAGGGCCTGCTTGTTTTTTTACTCCCACTTACCCTAACCTCTCTCTACTGGCGAAACCCCCCCTTTGGAGTGACAATTTCCTGCTCCAGGGATGCAGACGTCTTTACCCCCGCGCGAGACAAGTGTGCGCGAGACAAGTGTACTCCATCACGACTGTACAGGTAGTCGTTGCCATAGAATGGTTGCCAGTTATCAATGAACGCCCAACCATTGCTTGCACAATGTTTTTCCAGTAGGCAAATTATAGCAATTGCCCTGGACAGTCATTCACCGCCAACGCCTCTTCTAGGCAAGACACCACACACTATCGGGATCCCTCCCCTATCTCTAACCTTCCCTGGTGCCTCCCTATACCTCTTGAAAAGTTCCTCACAACCACTCTCCATCCCTGGTCCTCCTGACCCTCCTTCGTAGGTGTCCTGCTAGGCAGGACGCCTACCTGAAGTTGTCCTGAGGGCTTCGTTCTCCCTCTTTAAAACGTCTATCTCTCTTCTCAATTGCTCCTTTTTCTTTTACTTTCATCCTCTTCACCAAATGATCGACTCGTTAGCCGCTTGGGCGATCGGTCACGTCTCTGTTACGCACTGTTGGCAAGTACTGAGCATGCACCGGCTCCTGAATGTACCTGAACCTGCTCCAGTGTTGGTCAAGTCTTGTCTTGAAAGAGCTCACCAGCTGACTTAACAGTGGCCAGGGGGTCGTCTTTCCTCACACACCATCCCTCTTCCCCCACAACACGACGATCCATGGCGGCCATTTCCTTGATCACTTTACTTGAAACGGTAAAAGACTACGTGCATAAAAGTTTACCAGTTGCCGAAAATTCATCCTTCCAATGATGATTGGAGGTTAGCTATTGAGTTGTTGAGTAGAATTAGTTAAACTATTTTCATCAAAGATTCTGAAAAACTAAATAAGGATTCAGATCAGCAACCTGGGACTTGGTCACAATTTTTGTGATGCCATATGGCAGCAGAGTCTACCATTAGACAATACATTATGCTTCCAATATCTTCCCAGCTACCTACTACCTACTGCCTTACGGAGTCTTTTTTCGCTGTGGCTCAATACTCAAAGCAAAATTGACCCATAAGAACATAAGAACATAAGAATGGAGGAAACTGCAGCGGGCCTATTGGCCCATACTGGGCAGTCCCATTTACACCCAACCCCTATTGCTCATATGAGCATCCAACCTATGTTTGAAGCAATTCAGCGTATTCGAGTTAATGATGATATTTGGTAACTTGTTCCATTCATCCACTACCGTACTCTGTTTCCAAACCAGTGTTTACCTATTTCACGCCTAAATCTAAATTTGTCCAATTTAAAACCATTGTTACGAGTTCGCTCCTGGTTGGATAATTTGAGTACCTTTGTAATGTCCCCTTTGTTTAGCCCTGCCTTCCACTTATACACCTCTATCAGGTCGCCCCTCGCTCTACGTCTCTCAAGGGAGTGCAAATTAAGATGCTTTAACCTGTCTCTATACTCAAGGTTCCTAATGCCCGGGATTAGTCTTGTCATTCTCCTCTGAATTCTTTCCAAGGATTCTATATCCATTCTGTAATACGGTGACCAGAACTGAACTGCGTAATCCAGGTGTGGTCTCACAAGAGCAAGATACAGTTTTAGGATGACCTCGCTAGTCTTGTAACTAACACTCCTTTGTATGAACCCAAGTACTTTATTAGCCTTGTTACGAGCAAAAACACATTGTTTACTTGGCTTAAGGTTCCTACTTATCATTACTCCTAAATCTCTCTCGCAGTCGGATTTCTCTATGGCATCGTTGTTCATCTGGTATCTGGTTTCCCTGTTTACATTTCCTATACTGAGTACTTTACATTTGTCGATGTTGAATTTCATCTGCCATTTTTCAGACCATTCGAAAAATTTGTTTAGATCCTCCTGTAGTTTTGCCGAGTCCTCGTCAGATTTGATAACACGTCCTATTTTAGTATCATCAGCAAATTTACTTATGTTGCTGTCTATGCCGATATCTATGTCGTTTATGTATATAATAAACAATAATGGTCCAAGTACTGAGCCTTGGGGAACTCCACTTGTGACGTTGCTCCAATGGGACTTAGTGCCGTTAATGCTCACTCGCTGTTTCCTGTCCTGTAACCACGCCCTAATCCATTTAAGGATGTCACCTTTGATGCCATGAGCTTCTACCTTTCTAATTAGTCTTTCGTGGGGGACTCTGTCGAAGGCTTTGCTAAAGTCGAGATATACCACATCATAATTGTGCCCCTCGTCCACTGATTCGAAAACTGATGAAAAGAATGTTAATAGATTAGTTAGGCAAGAACGTCCGCTAGAAGCCATGCTGGGAATCATTGATCAATCGGTGCTTCTCCAGGTGATTTCGAATAGAGTTTGAAATGATTGCTTCCAGTAATTTGCCTACTATTGATGTTAGACTGATTGGGCGGTAGTTAGAGGATAGTGATCTATCCCCCTTCTTGAAAATCGGTATTACATTCGCTGTTAAACAAATGTTAATCAAGAACTCCCCCAACAACACAATTGGCTGCATTTATAAAGTTCCTTGCAAGGAATGTAATATGTTTTACTTAGGCCAGACAGGTAAAGATCTTGCAACTAGAATTAAACAACACAAATACAGTGTTAGGACAGGCCAGGAATCCAATGCTCTGTTTGTTCATTTGAGGGATAACAAGCATTGCATTGACTGGGATAATGCCTCCTCAATATTACCATGTAATTCAATTGATAGTAGGAACATCATAGAATCTAGTCTTATTAAACATACCGAAGCATTCAACATGAATTTGAGTAACGGCATGTACAAGCTGGACAATTTTGTAATTAAGAAGATTTGTGATCAGGTGAGAAGGCCGGGTCACTTGACCATCTGACCTGACCACCAACCGTTGTGTGCTATTTAAAGATTAGTAGGGTCATTACCTAATACCTGACCATTGTGGACCTGGTCTCACCCTCCTCTGTATATATACACCTTGATTTGTATTACTCTCTCTAGTCTGTACTCACCCCTGAAGATGTGAATTACACGAAAGCGCTTGGGAACTTCGTGTTTTCTTCTTTCCTTGTGGTTATCAGCATATACCTAGATCACGCGCACCTACAGTGATTTACTTGCATATATATATATATATGCTTCCCCGTCTGCGATACCTCTCTGGTCCCCGAGATATGCTAGAGACTGTCAGTTGATTGAAAATGTCCAATTGAGTTATTAGAACGCCTGCCTGCAACTGCCTAGCTTATACTATAGACAGGCAAGGAGGGACCTAAGTGAAGTTTAAAAACATCTCAGAGGGCATTACTCAGTCGAGTGTCCATACCTGTTGCTGGCAGACGCCCGCCCCACAAGGGGTCACAGCTCTATGTTGAAGAAGTCGCAAATCAAGAAAACTGTGAGGGCGAATTTTTTCGGAGTGAGAGTTATGAACTCTTGGAACAACCTGCCAGAGAGTGTTATGATGGCATCGAGTGTGACCTGTGTCAAGACAAGACTTGGCCAACACTGGAGCAGGTTCAGGTACATTAAGGAACCAGTGCATGCCTTGTACTTGCCAACAGTGCGTAACAGTGCCGTGACCAGCCGGCTCGATCTGTGACGAAGAGGATAAAAGTAAAAAGTATACGAATTTGGGTCCTGGCAAATATTCAAATTGCACGCCTCCAGGGCTTAGCTGGGGCGGCCACTTCCCCCTAGCGCTCTCCGTACCAGGCTGAGGTAGGAGTTATGTTATGGTTATTTTTCAACTCATAATTTTGGGTAGATAAACATAATTTGTTATTTTTTTTATTCAGTTACATGCACACACAATCCTACATACTGTACAGAATGTGCCAAAAAAAAAGTATAAGGGTTCCCACTGTGGTGGTGCAGCCGTGCAGGAGGGTAACTCCTAGAAGTGTCCAAGAAATGTGAATATGCATATTACATACATCATAGTCAATGAAATTATCTGTGAAAACATAACCTCTGCTACACTTTTGGTGGCATGCATAGTAAGAGTCATTCAACCACCTCCTGCCTCAATTGACCCATCACCCCAAGCAGCTAAAAAAAAAAAAAATTAGTAAGGCACATTAAAACTCTAAGGGTGTTAAGTTTAGGCTAAAAATTTCAATAGGTTTGGTGTTCTTAGGTAGTTTTAGTAAGAAAGCTCCCATCATCTGGAATTTTTTATCTTGCAATATAGATAATACAGACCCCCGCCCAACCCAGAATTTCGTTTAAACCGGACAGGCCTTCCCCTCCAAGTAGTCCGGTTTAGAGGAAGTTTCATGAAAGATTGTTCGTAAGATGGTGTAAAACATGTTCTTCAGAGTGTGTAAGTCAACATGTTCTTCAGGTGGACCAATGAATCCCAGGAGCTAACTAACCAATTAAAGGCAAGTGACAGGTGAAGAAGGTTCAGTGGAAGGGTAAGTGAGTTGTAGTCGAAAAAAGGTGTCATGGTTTAAGATAGCTTGCCCGATGGTCCTAGATCATCATCAACAGCAGCAGCAGAGTAGGGGGCAAAGGGTTGGGTTTCCTCCCTCGGAGCCGGCCGACTAGGCATTATATTGACCCGCATTGTGGAAAATTACGGGAGTGAAATCACAGCAAAGAAACGCAACTTTGGTTGACTAATAGGTGACGCCTTCTGTTGCTATACACTGGTATCTGGTGATGCAGGTGGAGCGGGAGGAGTGGCGCCAGCGTGGCGGGCTTTTGTGTCGACAATCATTTTCCCGTGAGACATGACATATCCAAGGCATACACACAGATAATCTTTTCCAAGATCGACGAATTTTCCATGTTTCATAATACAGTACTTTATTCAAATTTTAAGTTGGTAATCATCTACTTTTACCCCAAAACCCCAATAAAAGTTTGTCCGTTACACAAAAGTGATATAGTTTTTGAACTAAGAATGCTTTAGTACCAAAGGAAGGTTTGTATTTTTGAGGAAAAGGAAATATTATTTCATGAGGTGTTTTATGTATCTCCCCGATTTTCGTTGTTGTTATAAAAGTGTACAGCAATGTACAAGTAAATTACAAGGTGTGAATCAAGCATATTATATGCACACAAAATAGTAAGTAATGTCTATTTCATTTTGTAGTTCACGTTACTGAAAAACCATTCGAAGTTGTTTTTAAGTAGCTGAAGGTGGGGCACCATTCAACAGTCCACTTTACCATCCACCTGTACCACCCCCAGAGCTGCTTCCATAGCTGCCACCATGACCACCATGTCCACTACTTCCTGAACTAGTGTGACGACCAACAAGCTGGGCACGGACAATACTGGGTCCTTGATGTCCACCCTGGGAGCCACCACCAGTCCCGTAGCCACCAGTGCCACCTGTTGTACTGGTGTGGCGTCCAACAAGCTGGGCACGGACAATACTGGGACCTTGACGTTGACTTCCATAGCTGCCACCAGTACCGTGACCACCACTGCCACCAGTTGTACTGGTGTGTCGTCCAACAAGCTGGGCGCGGACAATACTGGGACCCTGATGTTGACTTCCATAGCTGCCACCAGTACCGTGACCACCACTGCCACCAGTTGTACTGTGTGTCGTCCAACAAGCTGGGCGCGGACAATACTGGGACCTTGACGTTGACTTCATAGCTGCCACCAGCAATTGTGACCACCACTGCCACCAGTTGTACTGGTGTGTCGTCCAACAAGCTGGGCGCGGACAATACTGGGACCTTGACGTTGACTTCCAGCTGCCACCAGTACTGGACCACCACTGCCACCAGTACTGGGTGTCCAACAAGCGCCTGGACAATACTGGGACCTTGACGTTGACTTCCATAGCTGCCACCAGTACTGTGACCCCACTGCCAAGTTGTGCTGGTGTGGTGTCCAACAAGCTGGGCACGATTACAGAGCTGCTGCCCACCACCAGAATAGCCAACCCTGGCTACCAGTGCTGCCACACCATGACTTGTCCCTCCAGTGCTGCCACCATAGCCCCCTACTGGACGGCTGCTCCCAAAGTGACCAGGATCAGCCACCACAGCTAACACAAGAACTGCCATCACTACCTGAAAATAATTACAGTAATATACATGTAGGCCCTGTCAACATGAATGTGTACACTTTTTTAACAAAAAGTTCATATAATATTAATGTATCTATGTATTAATATGTGAATGATTCGATGTTATATTTGACCAGCAAAATTATGTATTGCTGAGGCTTAAACATTTCCATGGTAATTCCTCTCAGCAGTGAATTCAGAACTCCCACTGTATTAAGATTTTTATGTGTTTTATTTATTTTTTTTCAATGTGCGCGTCTTTACTGAAAACTAGGAATTAACATTAATTTCTTGATTATTGTATCAAAATACAAAAAAATTGCATAAACTATATTTGTAATAAGGTAAAAAGAATTAACATAGAAGTTAGAAATTCAGCATTACAGTTTCGAAAAAAAAGGAATGATGGCTTCTATATTGTTTCATCAGCACTCTAGTCCAGCAGAATGTAAAGTTGTGTTGTATTGACTTCCATAGGCTTAAATAATAAAATTATTTTGCATATGCTTACAGAAAGAAATTAGGTTTGTTATTCCATTTAATGTGAAGGTTTTCGGTTCTCTGGTCAAATATGAAAGATTCTTAGTTCTTTATCATCATACATGAAGGATTCTTAGTTCTTTATCATGAAACATGAAAGATCCTTGGTTCTTTATCATCAAACATGAAAGATTCTTGTTTCTCTATCATCAAACATGAAAGAATCTTGGTTCTCCATCATCAAACATGAAAGATTCTTGGTTCTTTATCATCAAACATGAAAGATTCTTGGCTTTCCATCATACAGATTCTTGGTTCTCTATTATCAAACATAAACGATTCTTGGTTCTCTATTATCAAACATGAAAGAATCAGGATTCTCCATCATCAAACATGTAAAATTACTGGTTTTCTTCCATCATAGTTGAAAACGTCTAATAATTACCGATACTAATATGGCAATGCTTCAGATTATTTGTGTGTTGGTATGTCCATATGTCTTGCTCGTATGTGTATATCTTATATTTATGAATATATTAGCATGTTTTTTAGTTGTATTAGTAGTATTCATATATTTATATATCATATTTACTTAAGTGTTAATGTTTAGTGCGTTTGTATATATTTCTTTTATCCCAATAGGTTAGGTTAGGAACGGCCCATTTCCGCGAGAAACGAATGTCAGAATCCATTACAAAAAAAGTCACAAGAAAAATATTTCATACTAATTGGGGAAATTGGGATAAAAACGAATTCACACCTACAGTATATAACCACAAGGAACAAGAAAACACGAAGTTCCCAAGCACTTTCGTGTTATTCACATCTTCAGGAAGGGTGTGAGTTTGCCACCCCTGAAGATGTGATATATATATATATATATATATATATATATATATATATATATATATATATATATATATATATATATATATATATATATATATATATATATATATATTATATATATATATTATATATATAATATATATATATATATATATATATATATATATATATATATATATATATATATATATATGTGTGTGTGTGTGTATGTATGTGTGTGTGCGTGCGTGTGGTACAATTATGAATAAGAGTAAGGGTGCACAGATAATTTAACGAGACTCACAAGTGCGCTAAGGACCCTCATGATGTCTGGAGTACAACAGGAGCGTCTTCCACACAAACAGGAACAGTGATGTATGTGGACTGGCTCTGCTCATTCTCCTTCAGGTATTTATAGTTACGCTTTCCTCCCTTCATATCACTTGGTTGCCAGCTACCTCAATAATAATTCTTTATGATGGGTCACATGGAGCCAAATCGTGATTGTGGGAAGGTCGATAACACCTTTTATGGCGTGGAACGACGGAAGACATTATTGTGGGCAACAAGTCAGGCTCCTTGATGAACTAACCTCTCCTGACGGCCTTCCTTGTACAGGAAACATAAACGGAGCCAGCGACGTACCCAGGTTCGCTTGGCGCCGTTACTGTAATAGAACTGCGGTGACCTTAAGGCAACAAGGCAGAAGGTCATGCTTGATATTCTCTTAATTTTGAAAATTATGCATCTCGGGCTGTTGTTTCTAACTTTGGAAATTATATATGTGAGTATTTCAGGCTTACTGCGTAACAAGTCAAATGTTTATTTGGATAAATCTAAGTTAAAAGTTTCTTTTACTTGTTGGCGCAATGAAAATCTAATTTATTGACGTACACACCGGCTGTATATATATATATATATAATTTCTATGCATGTTTCTTTCCAAACTTCTGATTGGTCATAGGGGATCATGTAGAATTGTACAGTAGATCATTAGGAATAGGAATACGGACAAAGCAATCTATCATGCTTTTATCCGCTTCGCCACTGATCGGCTTGTTAGCCGCTTGGGCGACCGGTTACGTCTCTGAAACGCACTATTGGTAGATATTGGGCATGCACTGGCCCCTGAACATATCGGAACCTGCTCCGGTGATAGTCAAATCTGGCCTTGAGTGAGCTTACACTCGGTGCCGTCACAACGCTCTCCGGCAGATTGTTCCAAAGTTCACAATTCTCACTCCGAAAAAAAAATTACCCTCACATTTTTCTGGACTTGTAGCTTCTTCAATCTTGAGCTGTGACCCCTTGTGGGGCGGACGTCCGCCAGCTGCATATATGTACATTCAACCGAGTAGAGCCCCCCCCCCTGAGATGTTTTTACACTTCGATTAGGTCGCCCCTCGCCCTTCTGTAGTATAAACTAGGTAGTTGCAGGCGCTCCAATCTCTTTGGGTAACTGAGGTTCCGTAGAGAAGGCACCAGTCTGGGGGCCCTCCTTTGGACATTTTCAGTCAATTGACAATCTCTAGCATACCTCAGGGACCAGACGGGGTGACAATACTCCAGACGGGGAAGCACCTTACTCCTGAAGATCGTGGCTAGCGACGGACCATCCAGATATCTAAACGGCCTTCTTAGACCTACTAGTTTCGTTGCCTGATTCACCGTCTTCTCACAATGGCCCGAAATTTTAAGTTCATTGTCGACATACACACCCAGGTCCTTATCACATTCGGTCTCAAGTAATGCAGTCTCTTCGTCCTGTTGGGACATGTGATACGCATCCTTACTATTGGTGCTACCCAGGTTCATCCTTTTTTCACTTCGTGACATTGAATTTCAGCAGCCATATCCTCTACCATTCTTGAAGCTCATAGAGATCTTTCTGCAGCTCTTAACAGTCTGTTTGGTTCTTAATTTTCCTGAATAACTTGGCATCGTTCGCAAACATCTGAATGGAGGAGTGTATGGCTTCTGGCATGTCATTAATGAAACAGACAACAGTCCCAGTACACTGCCCTGTGGTACCCCGCTTGTCACAGGTACACATGACGATTTCGTACCATTTATCATCATACACACAGTTCGCTGTCATGCAGAAAGTCTGATCCACGCTAGGACACTTCCCCGAATCCCGTACCCTTGTAGTTTAATTCTAAGCCTTTCATGGGGTACACTGTTGAAAGACTTGGCAAAATCTTGGTATATAATGTCGATATTTCCGCCTTGTTCTAGAATTTGAGTCCAAGTATCTAGTACCCATCCTTGGTCATCCTCTCTTAAGGATTATGGGGAAACTTTCGTCGTGGCACTCGACATCTCCAAAGCATTTGACAGGGTATGGCAAAAGTATTTGCTTTCTAAACTTCCCTCTTATGGTTTCTCTCCCCCATTTTCTCTAATTTCTAGCTTCCTTGAAAACCGATCCATGGCAGTTGTTGTCGGGGGATCGATGTCTCGCTCTTTCTCTACCAATAAATGGTGTCCTACAGGTTTATGTTCTTTCTCTTACCCTCTTCCTTATTTTTATCAATGATTTACTTCACACTATGACTAATTCGATCCATTCTTACGCTGATGATTCTACTCTTCACTCTTCACATTTTTCCCTTCCCTCTAATTCTCAAACTAGATCTGTTTCTAGAGCTGATATCATTTCGTCTATCAATGCGGATCTGTGCCGCCGGTAAGGCCGTGGGCTCGTAACACTCGTCTTGCCCGAGGTGCCCATCTGTTACGATACTCCATAGTACTTTGCACACTATGTTGGTCAGGCTCACTGGTCTATAATTATTCGTGGAGTGACGATCGCCCTTCTTGAATATAGGACTTAATAAGTCATCTTCCAGTTGTCGGGAACAATTTGTCCCTCCAGACATTGCAGAACAGGATCTTAGGGGGTCCGAAAGCTCGTTCCACAGTTCTCTTAACACTCTGGGGTGTATCATATCTGGGCCGGGACTCTTGTGAATCTTTAGCTTTGACAGTTTATTTCTTATAACCTCGTCCGGGAACACAATGTTGGTCAGCTTTGTGTTAAACCGTCTTTCCTCAAGCGCAGGAAGATTGTTCGCATCCTCTCTTGTGAATACCGATGTAAAAAAATATTCAACGCCTCCGCCTTATCCTGGTCAGAATCTGCATAACTACCATATTCAAGCCTCAGGTCCGATATGCCTACTCGTGTTTTTAATTTCGACTTTGTGTAGTGGTAAAAAGCCTTTGGGTTTGAACTCACTAGCAATCTGCCTCTGGAACTCTTTTTCAGCCCTTCAACACTGACTTTGCTTGGTTCCTGGATCTGGCATACATCCTCCTGTCCTGCTCATCATTATTTTGTCCTAACCCAAGTCTCGAAAAACTGATTTTTCTTCTTAACTTTGCCGACCACCGCATGGTTCATGTGTAGCGGCAAAGACCATCTAAAGGTTTTTGGTAGCGGTCTCCTTGTATTCCTGGAGGCACTGGGGGCCAATCAACGTTGCGTAAATGAAACGTGAAGTCACAATCCCGCGATTTTCCCAAGTAGCCAGTTTCAGCATTCACACACTCCCTCTGAGTTAAAGGCTGCGGCACACTGGGCGCTTTCCTCCCAACATTTTGGCCGTTTTTGCTGGTCTCTTGCCTTAGGGCCCAGCAAGCAGCAGGATTTCGCTTGTTGAGAGAAATAGACAAGCGGCGGGATTTGCTGGCCGGATTAGTGCTCAAATGAGCTTCACATTAGGTGTTGAATATTTTAAGTAAATTTTGAAATAAATCATGAAACAATAATAATTTAAATTGTACCACCTAAAACGGTGATCTGTTTCTAGTTATTCGTCACTTTAAAACTTCTTTGGTGTTATTAACTAATTATTCAGGGTCTTCTTTGACCAGCCAGCCGCCGCCATTTATAAACAAACTTCACGGTGGCTTCCCCAGCACTCAAGCGTAGCCTTTCTTCGTCGCCATCAAAACATTCCAGCACGGTTGGGAGGAAAAGTGCCCAGTGTGCCGCCGCCCTAATAAAGCGTACTGTCACATTGCTTCAACAGCCTGTGTGGAACTTACGATTTCTCCAGCGCCCGTCTCTGCCTAGTGTCTGCTACAGTACAGCTAAGTGATCTTGTATATTTTACCTATATCGTCTAAGTGACTTTTTCAGCCTTATGTGATACTTTGCTACTTGGGTGATACTTGTGCACACATTATGTGAATGGTCATTATTACGCCTCATAGTGATACCAGGTCCGAGACTCGTACTTTATGAATGTCATTATATGGGACCATAACAGAGCTCTTATTCTTGTGTCTATTTGACATTTACTACTTTAATTTCGGTAAAGGCTACGGTAAACGTTTACTTAAGTGCTGCGAGCGATTTCGCCAGCAAAAAAAAAAAAAATCTGCATGAATTTTGCTGCTTTTTTATTGGAGATATTTTTTTTTCTTGGAAAACAAAAAACTTAACCTAACCCAACCTGACCTAACTCCCTAGCAAGGGGGGGGGGGCTTTGCCCCCTCAACCCTTCCTGAGTTGTTATAGAATGTTGTCAGTATTTAATTTATCCGTATTTAACCTAAAGGGCGACGCCTGATGGACTGCTAATATCACCAGGATGTATGTAACTCCCCCATTCATTGGCTTGCTAGATAGATGTGACAGCTCATTGGCGGAGACGTGCATGCGGTATTATAGTATAAATTATAAAAAAATAAACACTTCTCCAAAAGAGAACATTGTCTCTAGCTATTAACAACAAAAAATATGATGGAAAAGCAGCGTGTTCTTGCTAGAATCGTTGACAGAATTAATCTACACGTTAACCAAGGTTAAGTTTCGATTTTGATAATGATTTTCGTCGGAAATCACACGTTTTTGAGATAGCCCCCCTCCCCCCACACCCAAAACGAGTGATTTCCGACGAAAATCAATATCAAAATCGAATAAAATACATTAAAAAACCATCGAAAAAGCCTAGGCTTCATCTTAAGAATTATTTGGAGGCCTAACCTAACCTAACCAAACATACCTAACCTAACTCGATCTGACATGCGCACTTAAGCCGTGACGTAACAGTCGACACACGCTGACATGGACCAAGAGTCGTTAAGGTAAACACATCTCTTATCTCTGTTATTATTCATTTGCGACAGAAATGCCATATTTGACGAGTTATACCTAAAAAATACATCAAAATAATTGTAGCTAATTATGGTCCGAAACTTAACTAATACATTAAATTCTTGTGCATTTTGAATATACCTGACGTAGACTGGCACTTTGTCTTGACCTAGCCTTATAGTTGATGTAATTTGTGTACATATTAGAATTAAGATTAATTATAAGCAAATAACTAGGTATTATTGGCGTTTCGGAGATCCAGCGATTTTTAATGTATATTTTGAATCAGTAGTTTAGACAATTCTAAGACACTTTTCTTTTATGGTATTTTGCCCGCTCATTAATACTTTCAGAGAAAATCGTACTACATTTTTGGAAAATGAAGATTTTTTCAAGAGTTATGGTTGATGTTAACACCGTCCCGGGGAGCTCTTGTGTGTTCGTCTGTTGGTATGGGTAATTAGACCGAGTTACGCATGCGCTAGTCTGACACATGCGCAGTTGTTCTTTGCAAGAATTGGACACGTTCAATGGCGGGTATGATTTTGGATCAACCAATCACAGCTGGGTATGGGCTGTGATGCAGATTACTTTCGAGCAATCGCAAGATGTCACTTTGAGGAGTACTACTACTACTTTGCGGTCAATCGGAATCGAGTATGACGATCATCCAGCTTTGATACAACAATATGAGTTATTAAGGGTGTCACTTTCGTTGGTGAGCTGTGAGGTGACTCGAGAGTCCGATACGGGACCAGCAGGGCTGTCCACAGATGTTGCACGTGTGGAGGGCTACATCTAGTGCGGGAGGGGCAGTGGCAGCGTTTTTCCAGCGCTGGCGCTTGTCTGCCTTGGTGTGGAGTCGGGGTAACTCGAAAGTATTGACACCTTGTGTGGTGCTCCTCCAAGCGTTACAGTATGGAGTGATCATCTCCCAGGTGAGGGGGTCAATTTGGCACTTTTCAGGTTTGTCTTCAGACTATCCTTACACCATTTCTGTTGTCCGCAAGCGTTACATTTGCCATTCACTAAGTGGCTCTAAAGTAACTGCTTTGGCAGTCTACTGCCGTCCATACAGGTAATGTGGCCAATCCAACGTAGTTGTTCATGGATAATGGCAGCCTCGATGCTCTTCATACAGTAAGTGTCAGTGAGAATACTGGCATTTGTTCTCTTCTCTTCCAAGTGAGCTCGGAGGATGGATCGTAGACTACGTTGGTGAAAGTTTTCAAGTGTCTTGAGGTGCCTCCTGTATGTGATCCATGTCTCGCGGTCATACAGCAGGGTAGGGAGGACCACTGCTTGATACACGTGCAACTTTGTAGATAATTTTAACTTCCTACAGCTGAAGACAGTTACGGAGTCTGTCAAAGGCTGGAGATGCGCATCTGATCCGATGTTGAATCTCTTCATCGATGTCCGAAGAGGACAGGTGGGAGAAAAGGTACTGGAAGTGGGTACCATTAGAGAGGGTAGACCGTTAAGCTGGATGGATAGTAGGGATGTGATTGATTCAGGGCAGGCTGAAAGAGAATCCGAGTCTTACGCGCATTCACCACAAGGCCGAAGTGTGCATACGCATTTGCATAGGTGTTCAGGATCTCCTGTAGGTCGCGTTCAGTGTGAGCGACGAGGGTGAGGTCTGCATACTGAAATTCAGTAATGGAAGCGGCCGACACCTTTGTTCCTGCCTGGAGTCTTCTAATATGGAAAAGTCCCTTCATCCGGTACTGGATGTCCACCCCGCTGGCTAAATTGGCACTGGCACGAGTAAGGAAGGCAGTCAAGAAAATGGAAAAGAGAGTTCGTGCCAGTACACAACTTTGTTTTACCCCCGTTTGGATGGGGAAGAACTCAGACTGGGTGCCATTGTGTAGGACTCTGCCGTTCATGCCATTATGGAGTTGCCTCACAATGGCAATGAATTTTGGTGGGCACCCAAAACGACGGAGGGTCCACCAGAGGGCTTCCCTGTTGATCGAGTCGAAGGCCTTAGTAGGTCATTGAAGGCCATGTACAGGTCACGACGCTGTTCTCTGTACTTTTCATGTATCGGGCGGGCAGCAAAGATCATGTCAGTGGTGACATGTGATGGTCTAAAGCCACATTGAGATTCTGGGAGGAGGTTTTCTGCCTCAGGAAGTAGTCTGTTTAGGAGGACTCCTTGATAATCTTGCTAGCTATGTACAGCAGTGAGATTCCGAGGTAGTTGCCACAGTCTGAGCGGTCTCTCTTGTTTTTATAAATATTGATGATGGAGGCATCTTTAAAATCTTGGGGATTTCCTTCTCCCATATATTCTCCCAGAGAGAGTTGAGACGGGTCGTAGGCAGAAGTCCTCCTGTTTTATACACCTCAGCTGGGATTCCATCAGGTTCTGGTTTTTGCTATTTTCATCTACTTGATGGCAGTAGCAACCTCATCCGGAATGGAGGATAGCTTAGGTGGGTCAACTCTGGGTGCTGAGGAACCTGCTGGGTCGTCAGGACATCCACATTAGTGTTTCGGTTGAACAGCGAATGGTAGTGCTCGTTTCAGCGCTGACAGATGCATTCTTCATATTTAATTAGGGAAAAACCACCGGAAGAGCACAGGGGGCCACGCCATGATTAGTTGGGCCATATATTGTTTTAGTGGAATTGAAAAATTCACACATCTTGTGTTGATCCACAGATTTTTGCATTTCGCATGCTATATTTTTCCACCAATAGTTCATTAGTTTGCGAAGTTCGTGCTGGACCGCCCTTTCTTCTCGTGGAAGGTATCAGCTTTGGCCCGAGACTTGGGGTTGTTCTTTTGATCTGGCCGAGGGTCTTGTTGCAGGTTTTTTGTGACATCCTTAATGGGACCCCATTCAGCACTGGGAATTTGGTTGTTTGTTGTTGTTGTTGTTTTTTATCAGCCCCTCATTGAGCTGCTCTCTGAAAGTATTGCATAGAGCTGGATTCTCCAGTCGCTTGGTGTTAAAGCCTTTTCCTTAAGCTTTTTGCCTTCGCTGTTTTGGGACAACGTGAAGGGAGAGTTTGCTGGGGAGGAGTAGGCCGTTGGGATTACACTTGCCTACTCCGTTTCTCCCGATGAGGCGCTCGTTGATCCCAACAGGCATTTCAATTAGCCTGTGTAGGATGCCATGGTGAATGGCAAAGCCAACTCCAAAGATGCGGTTCCTCTCCGCAGCAGGCTTACCCTTCCAGAAAAAGGTATAGCCGGACCCCCGTCCTGTGAGTCAACCCTTGTCTGGGAGCCGAGACTCGCTAATGGCTGCTATGTCAATGTTATACCTAGACAGCTCCTTTGCCACAAGGGCGGTTCTTTCAGGATGCTCATTTCTGCCAGTATCCAGAAGAGTTGTGACATTAGAGGTTGTATAGTTTGTTTTTGCTTGGATTTGTGATTATGATTATGTTTTCGACTGCATTAGGATGAACTTACTGGGTGCGGTTGCCCAGTCAGGTTAGTATTTTAGGCAGGCTATGTTTTGGGCACCTTTTCTAGTCCCCTCCCCATTTGGGGTGAGCAGAGTGGCTCCTCGAAAGGGTTGCTAAGTCGCACAGACAGGACCGGATTGCACTGCTTCCTAAATCCCATCTTATCTATGCCGCCCATGTGCAGAGTTGCGACTAGAGACTCCCGGCAGTCATCTCTGCCTGCCCCTGTCGCCATAGGACTTTGGGATATAGGGGTTTTGAGGTGATGAGATGTATGATGAGCTTGATGATGGCTGAGCATGAGTTGATTTATGTGGTGAGGTAGGACTGCAGGCTGCAACCACATATCTTGGCTCTCCATTTTTATGATCCAGTGGTGCAATAGTTGCAACGACTGGGGAGAGGGAGAGTTGCAATGGACTGCCTATAGCCAAGTTTGTTGGGTTTCGCCTTAGTAGCATGTCCATCATGCATTGCCTTCATCCGCTGGTGTGGTCCTTGGGCTCCCATGTTGGTCACCTCTTCCGCCTATACTGCCGTTGGGGTCTTACTGGAGCTCTATAAGCATGTCTGCCTGATGCGGGGCTCCACCGCATATTTTTTCGTTCAGGGTTTACTCCCGTAGCCTTATATCTACCAAGATTAATCTGCAAGGCAGCGGGGCAGTGATTAGTAGGCGCCAGAACATGTCCACATGCCAGTGGGCCTGTGCACTGTCCCTCTGGGGTCCACTGCTGTTCCGAGATCCTCTGTTGGTCTAGTCTGGCCCACGAGGCACCCAGTTACCATGTGTCGCCAGAAGGAGGCACAGCAGGAGTCTTCATGGTAAAGAGGCTGTTCACCACGAGGGCTAGCCAGCAAGAGGAAGCATTCAGTGCTTGCATCTTAATACTAACATACTGCTGCCGCACTAGACGCATTAAACCATGCTGTGCACACACACACACACACACACACACACACACAGAGCCATTTTACATCCACTATTATAGAAAACAGCATACTGACGTCTTCCAACATGGATGATACAGTGTAATGGCATCTTCCAATATCGAAGACAATGTAATGACGTTTTCCAAGTGGAAGACACACCTTAATAGCGTCTTCCAAAATGGAAGGCAAAGCGTAATGACGTCTTCCACTAAGGCAGACACAGTATGATGCCGTCGCATGACAATTAGGGTCACAACACTTATCTTTTATTTATTGGATCAGTAACACACTGGCGACATTAAACTTTTTGACATTTGTATTTCTTTTTAAGCCCAAACTGCCCTGTTTTGCACTATTTCATCTTTTATTTGTGTAAAGTCTTTAAATAATTTTAATGTTATCAATATTGAACCATTGTTCCATAATTTAAAATTGTTATGTGGAGACTCAGCCTTTCGTTATTTTTTAAACATGTTAACCTGGAAGTTTTAACTTACTCTGCTCTCATACACTGCCTTTTTAAGGAGCAATTATACTTCTGGGAAATGAGTTATTTTGTATGGTGACATGAAACGCAACTTACACGAGGTGGGCTGGAAATTACCACCATATTTTTATACAGGCATTTTATTCAGCCCATTATGAGTGGAACTTGTAGGGCCTGACGAGTCATATGTACAGTCCCCTTCATTATTGCGTTTACAAGGCCCGTCATAAACATTCCCATACTTTGATTCCATAGTATGTTTACTATTGTGAGTATCCTTTTTCGAATGTAATTAAACACAGGACTGCCACACTGCACAGAAATTGACGAGCCCCCGTAAACGCACTAGTGAAGGGGACTGTACATCTTAACAAGCACCTTTTAAAGCCCTTTGGCACACTCACAAGATCAAGATAGAGTTACCTGCTTTGTCATATGATTAAATTCTCAAGTTGGGTGAGAATTAATAAAATTTGCATCTCAATAAAAAATTGCATAATTTAATCTTCTGTGTAATAAAGCATAATCAAGCTCCATGTTTATTGAATCCCAACATTACATATATACTAAGAAAGGCATGTACAACAAAATATTTAAAACAAATATAAAGAGATTCAAGGTAATTACAGAAACAATTACATGTAAATGACAAAAAGTTGACAATATTCATTAAAAGTTTCCATTAAAAAGTATTAATGCCAACGGTCTCCTTTCAGTGAGTAAATGAAGATTTGAATTGTTTACAGAAGTATAGTACTGTTTTATTGCTTTTGTTCCTCCCAAAAAGTTAACCTAGATGACCACAGCAGCCACTGCCACCACTGCTGCTGCTACCAAAGCTACCACCTCCAAAGGTGCCACCAATATTCCCACCACTGACACCAGTTGGGCTACTGTGGTTGCCTACAAGCTGGGCACGGACAACATTGAGTCCTTAACGTCCACTCCTGTAACTGCCACCAATATTCCCATCACTACCACCAGTTGTGCTACTGTGGCTGCCTACAAGCTGGGCACGGACAACACTTGGTTCTTGACGTCCACTCCTGTAACTGCCACCAATATTCCCATCACTGCCACCAGTTGTGCTACTGTGGCTGCCAACAAGCTGGGCACGGACAACACTGGGTCCTTGACGTCCACTCCTGTAACTGCCACCAATATTCCCATCACTGCCACCAGTTGTGCTACTGTGGCTGCCAACAAGCTGGGCACGGACAACACTGGGTCCTTGACGTCCACTCCTGTAACTGCCACCAATATTCCCATCACTGCCACCAGTTGTGCTACTGTGGCTGCCAACAAGCTGGGCACGAACTATACCAGAAGTACCTTGGCCACCACCACTACTAGCTCTGAAACCACGATGACCACCATTACTGGCAGCTCCAGGGCTGTCACCGTAACTTCCTCCTAAGTTACTAAACTCAGCTAGCACAGCATACACCAGAACTGCCATCACCACCTGAAATAGTTACTTTTGATGAAAGGTCAAATTATATATATATATATATATATATATATATATATATATATATATATATATATATATATATATATATATATATATATATATATATATATATATATATATGTATATACCATTTGTGCACGTGCTGAAATTATAAATAAGAATAGGAATGTATAGGTTACTTGGCAAATTAGCGAGGACTCACAAGTGCACTAAGGACCCTCATGATGGTGGAGCACAAGAGTTACTGTCTTCCACACCAGCAGGAACAGTGATCTATGTGGACTGGCCCTGCTCAGGTATTTATAGTGACTCATTCCTTCCTTCATATCACTTGGTTGCCAGCTACTTCAATCCCAATTCTTTAAGATGGCTCAGTAATAGAGCAGAATCATGGTCGTGGGAAGGCCCAAAACACCTTTTATGGCGCGGAAGATACTATTGTGGTCGAGAAGTCAGGCTCCATGACGGCCTTCGATATACAGAAGAACATAAACTGGACAGATATGTACCTATCCTCGCTTGGCTCCTTTTCCTGTAAGAAGATCCAGCATTGACATTGTCTGAAGAAGTCATCAAGGATATTTTTCCCCGTCCTTTAGTTCTTCATCTTTTGTGTGTGTATAAGTTTACGTGAGAATGAACTATTACTGAAACACAGTACACCTTTGTTATTATATAGACATCAAGTGAGGACAGCTTCACCTTAGATGACATGCAATATTCCCTGCTGGTCATCACCTTGAACAAGGTTTATGCAGTAAAGTGAATACTCATCAATCTTAACAATTTCTTTATTTACTTATCTTATTTAGTTTAATTTTTGCATTATTTATATATATATATATATATATATATATATATATATATATATATATATATATATATATATATAATTTCCCCACTGCCACACTTTCAAAATCTCTGAAAATTAACTGTGCTTACTAAATAATTATTAAAAGAGTAGCCTATGCACTGATTCATTGGAATACCCTGGTATAAGCAAATAACAAAAGGTCTGTAGTAGAAGTTAACCGTGTTACTAATTGTTACTGGCTGACAGATGGTGTTAAATGTAGTCTTAATACTCGCACTATACTACTACTACTTTGCTGTCACTCGGAATCAAGTATGACGATCATCTAGCTATGATAAAAGGATGCTAGTTATTAAGGATGTCACCCTTGTTGGTGAGCTCTGAGGTGACTAGAGAGGACGACACGGGGCCGGCAGAGTCGTCCACAGATGTTGCACGTGTGGAGGGCTACATCTAGTGCGGGAGGGGTAGCGTCTTTCCGGCGTTGGTGCTTGTCTGCCTCGGTATGTAGTCGGGTTAACCCGAAAGTATTGACACCTCGTGTGGTGCTCCTTCAAGCGTTACGGTGTGGAGTAATCGTCTCCCAGGTGAGGGGGCCGATTTGGCACTTTTTCAGGTTTATCTTAAGACTATCCTTATACCCTTTCAGTTGCCCACTAGCATTACGTTTACTATTAGTTAGGTGACTGTAAAGTAGCTGATTTGGCAGTCTACTGTCGTCCATGCAGGTAACATGACCAGTCCAACGTAGTCGTTCATGGATAATGGTAGCTTCGATATTTCTACAGTTGTTGTCAGCGAGAATACTGGTATTTGTTCTCTTGTCTTCATAGCGAGCTCGGAGGATGGAATGTAGACTACGTTGGTGAAGGTTTTCAAGTGCCTTGAGGTGCCTCCTGTATGTGACCCATGTCTCGCTGCCATATAGCAGGGTGGGGAGGACCGCCTCTCGATATACGTACAACTTTGTAGATAATTTCAGCTCCCTACAACTGGAGACACGGGTACGAAGTCTGCCAAAGGCTTGAGATGCACATTTGATCCGATGTTAATGCTCTTTATTGATGTCCCCGGTGGTGGAAGCCGAGATACGGAAAGTGGGTAACATTAGAGAGGGTAGTACTGTTAAGCTGGACGGATGGTGGGGGTGTGGCTGAACCAGGGGCAGGCTGAAAGAGAATCTGAGTCTTCCGTACATTTATCTCAAGGCCGAAGCGTGCATACGCATCTGCGTAGCTGTTCAGGATCTCCTGTACGTCGCGTTCAGTGTGAGCGACGAGGGTGAGGTCGTCAAAATATTGAAGTTCAGTAATGGAAGCTGCTAACACATTTGTTTCTGCCTGGAGTCGTCTTATGTTGAAAAGACCCTTCATTCGGTATTGGATGTCCACCCCGGCGGCTAAATTGGCACTGGCACGAGTAAAGAAGGCAGCCAATAAAATGGAAAAAAAGTTGGTGCCAGTACATATCCTTGTTTTACCCCGTTTGGATAGGGAAGAACTCAGACTGGGTGCCATCGTGCAGGACACTGCCGTTCATTCCATCGTGGAGTTGCCTCAAAATGGCGATGAATTTTGGTGGGCAGCCAAAACGGCTCAGGGCCCGCCAGAGGGCCTCCCTATTGACCGAGTTGAAGGTCTTGGTTAGGTCAATGAAGGCCATGTACAGTTCACGACGCTGTTCTCTGCACTTTTCCTGTGTCTGGCGGGCAGCAAAGATCATGCCAGTGATGCCTCATGAGGTCTAAAGCCACATTGAGATTCTGGGAGGAGGTTTTCCGCCTCAGGAAGAAGTTTGTTTAGGAGGACTTGGTCAATAATCTTGTCAGCAACGAACAGCAGCGAGATCCCACGGTAGTTGTCACAGTTTGACTGGTTTCCCTTGTTTTTATAAATATTGATGATGGAGGCGTCTATAAGAACTTAGGGGATTTCCTCCTTTTCCCATATATTCTCCAGGAGGGAGTGGAGACGGCTGGTAAGTAGAGGTCCTCCTGCTTTATATACCTCAGCTGGGATTCCATTAGGCTCTGAGGCTTTGTTATTCTCCATCTGTTTGGTGGCAGTAGCTACCTCATCCAGGGATGGAGGATAACTGAGGTGGGTCAGCTCTGGATGCTGAGAGCCCTACTGGGTAGTCAGGACATCCACATCGGTGTTTCAGTTGAGCAGTGAATGGTAGTGCTCTTTCCAGCGCTGAAGGATGCCTTCTTCTTTAATTAGAGAGTTACCTTCAGATGAGCGGAGGGGGCTGTGCCATGAGTGATTGGCCATTTAAATGTTTTAGTGGAATAAAAAAAATTTGCGCATCTTGCGTTGATCTGCAATTTTTTTGCGTTTCACATGCTCACCAGTCTTTTAGATTGCGAAGTTCACACTGGGCTGCCACTTTCTTCTTGCAGAAGGTATCAGCTCTGGCCCGAGACTGACGGTTGTTCTGCCAGTCAGTTAAAGCAGCGCGTTTATCATCGACGAGTACATTGATTTCCGGATCATTTTCATCAAGCCAGTCCTGGTGTATTCTTTCGATCTGGCCGAGGGTTTCTCTGCATTGGGATTTGGGTTTGTTGTTGGGTTGTTTATCAGCCCATGTTCGAGCTGCTCTCTGAAAGCATGTGCTACTGTTGGATCCTTTAGATGCTTAGTGTTAAAATCTCTTCTGGAGGCTTGTTTCCTTCACCGTTTTGGGGCGACGTGAAGTGAGAGCTTGGCTCTGACGAGCCTATGATCAATGTAGCAGTGATCTGAGCCATGCATGGCTCGGGTGATGAGGACATCTCGGCGATCTCTTTCTCTGACAATGATATAGTCAATGAGATGCCTGTGTTTGGATCGTGGGTGTTGCCACGAACCTTTGAACTTGTCAGCCTGCCTAAACAGGGTATTGGTAATAGTGAGATTGTGTGTAGCACACTTGCTGAGGAGGAGTAAGCCGTTGGAATTACACTTGCCTAGTCCATTTCTCCCTATGACTCCATGACAAATGTCATCGCTGCCAACTCTGGCATTGAAGTCACATAGGAACACAACCTTATTTTCTCTGAGGATGGAGGTTATCACTGTCAAGGTCGACGTAAAAGGCCTCCTTGATATCATCCTCTGCATCCAGTGTTGGGGCGTGTGCACTGATGAAGAAGGCATGACGTGAGTGATTCCGTGGGGCTCCGAGCGTCATGAGGTGCTCGTTGATCCCAACAGGTATTTCAGTTAGCCTGTGTAGGATGCATTGGCTGATGGCAAAGCCAACTCCATAAATGCTGTTTCTCTCCGCAATAGCCTTACCCTTCCAGAAGAAGGTATAGCCAGACCCCCGTTCTGTAAGTAGGCCGTCATCTGCAAGCTGGCTAGGTATAACTAGGTATAACTCGTACTATGTTATATCTCAAGGATTCTTTTATGCCACCTTAAATGTTATGGCTAAACAATAGCCCAACAAAATTGCCCCTGCATATTAGCACCGGTGACATTATTAAGTCAGGTTTAGATAGTCTAAAATTTTACCCAGACACTACAACAAAATATGTAATCTTAGCTTGAGACAGAGATGATCTTGACCACAGGGCAAAGATCTTTTTATTCCATTATAACCAGGGCCGGTTCTATTTTCTGAGGGGCCCTGTGCAAGATTATAATGGTTTGGGGCCCCCATTCCTTAGACGACCCTCTCATGGCTTCCCTCCCATCGTGCCCAGTTCCTCACCTACATACAGTATATTCCTGAATTTCTGAGAACATCATCTTGATAAAAGAAATCAGGACGGGAAATCAGTACCAGTGCCAGATTTTATAGACAAACCGCCAAAGCCCAGACTTACTGGCACTTGATGGTTGAAACGCACTTGCCTGCAGTTTTGAGATGTGCACGCCATACAACACATCAGAATTGAAATACGAATCCTACTAAACAATAAATATATTGTATTCAGGAAGGGGTCTCGTAAGTGATGGAGGCCCTGTGCAGCCGCACATAGCTGGGGCCAGGCCCGATTAGAACCTCCGATAACTGGTTGGTGATCATTCTTCTAATACGTCTTATACTCAGAAGAAATAAACTAATGGTTTTCTGAAGGTTCTGGAACATCTAAATGGTATGAAGTGAGCTGATACTCTTGCCAGGTCTTGCTTTCTCGAGTGCGTCACGTTTCGGCTTCGTCACTAGGAGATAGGATTTCCTCATCACGCCGAAATACAATCTCTGACTTTCTATAGTACTTCGGGTGGGTCTTTCAAGTGTACTTTTAACAACTCGAACGAATTACTATGTAGATACGGAAGCATTTAATCAACTGAATAATCTATTGATTTGTATGAAAAATATGTGCATTTATATTTGCAATTATCGCGTTACTTTTTGAGACATTTACTCCCAAAACATGAAATAAGTCTTAAAATTTATATAACTTTTCAACGTTGTCATGAGGTAATAACACATTTATCTTCTACGGTGAAATTTAATACAGTAGGTAGTTTAAGGCACGTAACTCATCTGGACTATTACTACAGATTTTTGCAGACGTACACGTAGTACACTAAAGAGAGAAAAGAAATATAACACGAAGAACAAAATATAACTATGAAAAGACTAGTCACAAACATGAAAGCTATTCTCGAGTGTTTTTCAGGTATACCAACAGAAAAAAAGTAATATGCAGCAGTGTTAATTGATACTGATTTTGATTTCGGCATTTATTAATTCTTAGTTCACCGTTTTTATGATACAAGAAATTTTTTTTTTATTTTGATAGGGGAGGATAGGGTACTACAGATTCTCTTTACTTTCAATCGCCACTGCTTGAACATGCCCAGTGAAGACGGTCAAGCAAGGGTTCTCAGCATTACCGTACAGTATATTACAGTAATCGGCCACAAGGCCCACACTACAAACAAGAAATTAGTAATGGCCGCATCCATCACACAACGTAATTATGTAATATGTATTGAATTAAAAAAATAAAACGTGAAAATGGCCATTTTGAAATATAGAACTAATCCATATACACTATTCAGACAAGTACTCGTATTGATTGACATTGACCGACCTCGTCTGCTGTATCAGTTATGTATTCTTGCATTACCATTTACAAGGAAAAAAAATAACGTTTGAACCTCCAAGAATCCGTGGGTGTTGTAGCTTAAGTCGGTTACTATGTTCTAATATATATGAATACGACAAAAAAATATCGTACGAAACTTCAAGAATCCCACTTCCTTAAACTGAGAACGTGTATTCCAATAATTTTATCTGGACGAATATTTTCATGTCATGTTCTGTGTACAAAAGGCAAACTTAATGTTCTTAAAAACACCATCATATTGGAGTTACGTTCTCAGTTTAAGGATAACTCTGGCTGACGACCTGATGAGGAGGAACTTTTCAGGGATAATGACTAGTCAGTGGGTTATTTAAAACGCAGTTCCATAGATTACTATATCTAGCTGCAAAGGATTGTTTATTTCTGTTTAATGATAAAAAACATAGAAAAGTTTATGGTGTAACAATGGGAAGTACACTTAGACCAACCCTTGCTAATGCCTTTCTTTGTTTCTAAGAAACAAAATGGCTCAGCAATTGTCCTCCCGAGTTTAAAAAAATTTAAATTAGACCCGTTATGTACAAATTGTATGTTAATGACACTTTTTTCTTTGCATCTGAGCAAATTTCCCTCTTTTTAGAACAACAGCAAGAGAGCTAAATTAAATTTTATATATTATTTTATTGCCTCGGAACAGTTCTACCCTTTTGGGAGCCCGAAGCAGGATTTTGTTGGGGCCCCCTAATGCAGCCCGCCTCCACTCTACCGTATAGTATTCAAATCCATATAAGCCTAATTATTATATATAAGGGTATCAGTATCTAAAAGCACATATAAACAATACACATAAGCACGAAAATATGTGTAAGTGGCAAAGTTTTATTGGATTACCAAGAGGCAGTCAAAACAAGGCCCATCTTACAATACGGCTCAATTCTGTCTTTTCTTGCCTTCCTGGAGGCAAAGTCTTCTATATCTTCACCATAAGACAGTTAGGAACAGTTATCATCAGAACAGTCGATCTAAAAAAAACCCTGAGATCAAGGAACATTGTGTGGGGTTCCTTATGGCATTTGAATCAAGTCTTGCTTGGTTTGTCCTCTTTGATTCTGAATGTGATGGTTAACTGTGCCATTGTATCTCTGGACGAGCGATTCATGAGTCTTGGGGAAGTGATAAATTAAGCTTAGAGTGCTTCCAAATTTTAAAAATATGGACGAAGAAGCACTGAGAGAGCAATGTGAGATGCTTGGGGAAACTCTCACTTGCAGAGACGAAGCTGATGTTGAATGGAAACACCTGGGGCGGGCATGGAAATCCAGAACCTTCCAAACCTAAAACATGACATGACAGCATTGGAACTGATCTCTTTCATTCACTATAGTAGCTGAAAGAGTTGTACCCGAATCTTTGCGTAGCCTTAAGAATAAGTAACGCTCCCCCAGCTACGATGAGTCAGCAGAGAGCAGTTTTTCCAAGCAAGCTCATAAAAACTTACTTGAGGTTCAAGCACCATATCTCAAGGCGCCTCAGTAGATTAACCATAGCCTATAAGCTTTAATTTGGACATACAGTCAGGTTGGTTGAAAATTAATATCTAATGTAATGCAACAAAACTATTACCCTACCTTTTTATTTGAATTAGTATAAGCTAAATATAACACAATTGCCCCGAATAGTCTGTTATTACGAGCAGGAAAAGTATACAAACCGCTGACACGGACTTTCGACGTCATAAACGCATGATTTTCGCATTGACATATTGGTGAGAGCTTTGCGCGTTACCGCTTTACCACCAACACCCCAAAAGAAACTTGCCCCGAGTATATAAACTTGTCTGGTGTTTTTGATAAGTTACCACTTTGTTATGATCGGAGGAATTGCTGTTACTAATTAATATTTCATAAACAAAATATTTTCCTGTTAAAGACAACATCCCGCTCTCCTAACACAGACTTAAGGAAAAGAAAGTAGCTTTCATAACAATGCAAAGAGTATAACTAATATCCATCCGCACTTTAGAAATAAATTGAGATTGAAGTGCAAATGAAAGCTATCAAACACATATACACCGATAGTCTTTTCAAATCATATACACAAACTCGAAGTTGGTATTTAACATTTACTTTTATTTTACAAATATAACAAGCCTATGTTTCTGTTATACAGTCATGAATTCATATTTGTACAGAGAGTTTTGGTACCAAAAATGGGTATAATTTAGAGGAAAAGGAAATAATGCTGTTATATGATTTGTTTTATGTGTCCTTGACATTGTTACTATCATAAAAGTGGACAGCAATGTACAAGTAAATTAAAAAGTGTGAATCAAGCATATTATATGCACACATAATAGTAAGTAATGTCCATTTAATTCTGTGGTTCACGTAACTGAAAAAAACCATTCGATGTTGTTATTAAGTAGCTGAAGGTGGGGCACCATTCAACAGTCCACTTTACCATCCACCCCCATAGCTGCTTCCATAGTTGCCACCATGACCACCACCATGACCACCACCATGACCACCATGACCACTACTTCCTGAACTAGTGTGACGACCAACAAGCTGGGCACGGACAATACTGGGTCCTTGATGTCCACCCCGGGAGCCACCACCAGTCCCGTAGCCACCAGTGCCACCAGTTGTACTGGTGTGTCGTCCAACAAGCTGGGCGCGGACAATACTGGGACCTTGACGTTGACTTCCATAGCTGCCACCAGTACCGTGACCACCACTGCCACCAGTTGTACTGGTGTGTCGTCCAACAAGCTGGGCGCGGACAATACTGGGACCTTGACGTTGACTTCCATAGCTGCCACCAGTACCGTGACCACCACTGCCACCAGTTGTACTGGTGTGTCGTCCAACAAGCTGGGCACGGATTATACCAGAGCTGCTGCCTCCACCACTAGAATAGCCACCCTGGCTACCAGTGCTGAAACCTCCAGTGCTGCCACTATGGCCGCCACCATGACTTGTCCCTCCAGTGCTGCCACCATAGCCCCCTACTGGACGGCTGCCTCCAAAGTGACCAGGATCAGCCACCACAGCTAACACAAGAACTGCCATCACTACCTGAAAATAATATATTGTTCAGGACTACTGTCATCATGAATGTGTTCGCCCTACGAAAGAAATATTTATGTTGAAGCCTACCATGATAATGCCTCAATATAATATGTAGGTATCTCTGTGATTTTGCGTATCGATAAGAATATAAATGAGTGTATTTCTGAGTGTGTGTTTCCATATATCTGCATGGCTATGCTTAGATGATTGTGTTTATATAGATATGCCTCCGTGTGTACAATTTGTAAGTGTGATAGAATTATGAATAAGAGGAAGAGTGCACAGATAATTAATTTAATGAGACTCACAAGTGCGCTAAGGACCCTCATGATGTCTGGAGTACAACAGGAGCGTCTTCCACACCAGCAGGAACAGTGATGTGTGTGGACTGGCTCTGCTCATTCTCCTTCGGGTATTTATAGTGACGCATTCCTCCCCCCACCCTCCATATCACTTAGTTGCCAGCTACCTCAATAACAATTCTTTATGATGGGTCACATGGAGCCAAGTCGTGATCGTGGGAAGGTCGATAACACCTTGTATGGCGTGGAACGGCTGAAGACACTATTGTGGGCAACAAGTCAGGCTCCTTGATGAACTAACCTCTTCCGACGGCCTTCCTTGTACAGGGAAATGATAATCAGGGATTCAGGGGCCAGCCACGTACCCCACGCTCTCTTGGCCCCGTTACTGTAATACACCTGTGGAAACCTTGTGCGGCAACAGCAATAATTATGAGCTCATCAATGATCTCCGAATTTTGGGTGTTTTCTGTTTTTGTCCGTTTTTTTTTCATACACCTGAAAATAATATTTGGCAAGAGTTTTTCTGCCTTACTATAGGAAATGTTACCTGTAATGTTATACAAGTGCGGATCAACTTGAGATGACCAACAGTTGTTCTGGCTAGGCCTTACCTTGAACCAAGGTTAAGAACCTGCTTGAATACTCATCCCATCTTTTACTTCAAAAAGAAAGAAAAACATTGTCATGCCTCATTTCATTTGTGATAAGAACTATAGGTTTGTCAGGACAGAACACGCGTAACATTAATCATTTAACTGGTATACTATGAAAAATAAGCGAAAATTTATGACATTTAATGATGGTCTATAACGTTTCTTTTGTTTATTTCACCAAATCATCCAACTGATATGAACAAAGTTGTTTATTTGCTACATGAGAAGATTACGAGTGTCATTTTTAGTTACACAACGGTGTTGCCCGAGTTATTCTTTTGCGTTGTATTTCTTTGTGTTACGCTGAGTTGGGATAATTGCGATTTTTTTGTTAACCTCTGACTGGCCATAGACGATCATGCAGAAAATCTTTTTTTTTTGTTTACCCTATCAACACTTCCCACCTTACTAGTCGCTCGTGCGGTTGGTCTGTTCATTGTTACTTTGTTAAGATTTTTAATTTTTTAATGTTAATATAGTGAGCTCTTTCAAGACCAGACTTGACCAACACTGGAGCAGGTTCATATACATTCAGGAGCCATTGTATGCCCAGTACTTGCCAACAGTGCGTAAGAGACGTCACTGACCGCCAAAGCGGCTAACGAGCCGATCAATGGCTAAGAGGATAAAAGTAAAAGTTGGAGGAAACTAGAGTACCCGGAGGAAATCTGTGATGTTTCCTACGGTCACACCAGATAACACCGTTCCCACGTCTGCCCCAGGTCAGGATTCGACCCAAGGATATATTCTTGAGAGATGTGCGTGTTACCACTGTACTACCAATACCCCGAACATAATTCATGTAAATAAATAGCTTCATACATAATTCTAACCTTACCTGAACCACTTTAGTTACAATTTAGTTATCTTATGGTGGTAAACGACGTCTTAATGAAACACAGGAAATTTACCATATTCGAATTAACTTCCATTATATATATATATATATATATATATATATATATATATATATATATATATATATATATATATATATATATATATATATATATATATATATATATATATATATATATATATATATATATATGTGTGTGTGTGTGTGCGGAATAATGCGAGCTAATTTCCATTAAGTAGTATCAATAAACACTAAAGCAATCCTTATTTAGTTGTATTTTAAATGTTAATCGGCGATTATCCGTATTAAGCGTGACAATCACAACTACCCTTACTTCTTATAAAAATAATTTGCTGTCACTCAGAATCGAGTATGGCGATCATCCAGCTACGATACAATGATATGAGCTATTAAGGATGTCACCTTTGGTGAGCTCTGAGGTGACTCGAGAGTCCGATACGGGACCAGCAGGGCCATCCACAGATGTTGCACGTGTGGAGGGCTACATCTAGTGCGGGAGGGGCAGAGGCAACGTCTTTCCAGCGCTGGCGCTTGTCTGCCTAGGTATGCTGTCGGCCTAACTCGAAAGTATTGACACCTCGTGTCGTGCTCCTCCAAGCGTTACGGTGTGGACACACACACACACTACTACTACTACTACTTTTATTTTTTATTTTTTTTTTTGGGGGGGGGGAGCACCTTCGCCGCCATTTTATAACTTTAAAATTAAATATCCTAATACATAAGTAGCTACCCTAGCCGTGTTGAGTTAGTTGAGCTGCAGATCTATGCGGCATTCAGTGACTGTTGCCTCAAAGTCAATATCTGCGACTTGTCGGCTTTGGGGCCGATGATCTTCTTCCCTTGAGGCAGAGCAATGCAGACCTAAGCAGAGAAAAGGACAGTCGGCATCTCAACCAGGCTGTGACTGTGACGTAACTTCTGAGCTGCTTCCGTTCAGATAACACCTCTGCGAGTCTGGCATAGAAACATCTTGCACTTGGTCCCATCTCACCAGAGGTTGTGAACACCAGAGGAGTGAAGCTGCCCTAATCAACATTCAGAATTCTCTCCCCATATGCCCTGATCTTGTCATTCTTGTTCTTCATGTGTGCAGCGTCGAGATCTAAGTTACGGTGACATGCAGCCATGGGGTCGAAAATCCTTATGCCAAAGAAGGCTCGCTGTCCCCGCGTCCAGAATACTCGGGCACTGACGTCCACACGGGCTTCGTTGGATGTGTTTGAAGTCCTGTGACGGAGGTTCTCATCGTCCAATGGAAGGAGGGGCTGTTCCACCATGACGTCGTGGCAGATTTCCTTCAGTAAATTTGCTGTCAGGTCCCTTCATCATGCCTCATGCATACGAAACCCCTTTTCTTACACACCATGACGTGGTCGATGTCGTAGGATGAGCCACACACGCATTGGGAGGGCAATTCTTCTACTGGCCTACCGGGCCTTAGAGCAATGGCATCTGTGAATTCTTGTTTATTAAGGATGAAGCCTTTTGGCCTTATCGGTAAGGTTGTTAACCAGTTTGAGGAGCCTACTCTTTATTTTCAAGTACTCTGACGATCATCCAGCTAAGATACAATGATATGAGTTATGAAGGATGTCACTTTCCAATTTGAGTTTTGAGGTGACTAAAGAGGCCAAGCGCCAGGGCTGGAAAGACGCTGCCGCCGCCCCTCCCGCACTAGATGTAGCCTTCCACACGTGCAACATCTGTGGACGACTCTGTCTGTCCCGTATCGTATTGACACACACACACACACACACACACACACACACACACACACACACACACCGTTCACGGAAATTGGAATAAATCGACATTAAATTTATGAATACAAAATTTACAAAAAATTACTTGAATGCTCACACGTCAGACAAACTCTTCGTCAATCTCCCGTGACGAGGGGCGCCAGCCAAGAACCCTGGTGGTATTCCCACTTTGGATCTTACTACAGCAACACTAGAGTAGAATAAAGTAGCTGGATGTCCCAGATCTCTCGTGACTTCACAACCCAAGAGTCTTTAACCCCAATGAGGTGAAACAATGTCTTAATGCTTCAAATTTTGCTGAGACTCCTTGAAACTCGCTACCCCTTACAGTACACGTTGAAGCAGTAAGTGGATTGTGCTGAAGTGATTAAATGGACTGAAGTGAGTTGATGGGTTGAAGTAAGTGTATTGGCGTTAGGAGATGGGTTAAAGGGAGTGGATAATTTGGAGGAATTGGGTAAGTTAACGGAAGTAGATGGGTGAAGGAAGTAGATGGTTGAAGGGAGTTGATGGGTGAAGGAAGTAGATGGGTGAAGGAAGTAGATGGTTGAAGGGATTAGATGGGTGAAGGAAGTAGATGGTTGAAGGAAGTAGATGGGTGAAGGGAGTTGATGGGTGAAGGAAGTAGATGGTTGAAGGGAGTAGATGGGTGAAGGAAGTAGATGGGTGAAGGAAGTAGATGGGTGAAGGAAGTAGATGGTTGAAGGAAGTAGATGGGTGAAGGAAGTAGATGGTTGAACGGAGTAGATGGGTGAAGGAAGTAGATGGTTGAAGGAAGTAGATGGGTGAAGGAAGTAGATGGTTGAAGGGAGTTGATGGGTGAAGGAAGTAGATGGTTGAAGGGAGTTGATGGGTGAAGGAAGTAGATGGTTGAAGGGAGTTGATGGGTGAAGGAAGTAGATGGGTGAAGGAAGTAGATGGCTGAAAGTAGATGGCTGAAGGAAGTAGACGGGTGAAGGAAGTAGATGGCTGAAAAAGGTCGATGTGTGAAGGAATTAGATAGTTTAAAGAAGTTGATGGGTGAAGGAAGTAGAAGGGTTGATGGGTACTCCATTAGAGTGGATAACTGCCCTCTCTACATGTTAATTCATATTCTACATGAACGATGGTTATATTAGAAGAAACCAGTCAGCGAGAGTGGTTGTGTACAGAACTTTTATGGCGTTTAACGTGAAGTTGACAGTGTGTCGACACTCGTACGGGTAATGCAGTGTGGTCGGGGATGTTCTCGGTCGCTTTCACTTCCCACACTGAATAGACAGGTATTAATTCATAGCTTGGTGAACTTAGGGTGCCCTGGGTGTGAACCAGCTGGTCTGTAGGCAGGAGGCTATAATGATGTTTGCGCTCGGTAGCCGCACACCTTATATTTTACGCAAAATGAGGCTATTACAGGCCTCACGAGAGGTGAAGTCTCCTACCACACTCCCGTACCATTATTTGGAGACCTTCAACAGAAACACTCAGTCGCTACCTATACAACAGTAGCAATCATTCTTAATGATGCCTCGGAGGCTCGGCTTATCTTGTATTCCTCAAGGTTTGTTTGGCTTTTGCCATTTCATATCGCTTGGGGCAGGGATGTTCTTTGCATAAAGATAGGTTAATTATTACTGTAGTTACTCTTCTATAACGATCTGTTTACTACAAAGATTCTGGAATTCCTAACTGGAAGTTAGCGTAAGGCCGCAAAAAAAATCTTCCCGGCGAGTATTGCTATAGTATATTCTTCTCTTTCCCTTCCATTTATCTTTTTCTTCCTCCTTTACATATTTCATGCCCTCTTTCCTCTCCCATTGGCATGTATATTATTGTATACATTTAAGACTCCAAATTATTCGTTTTGTGTGTATACCAAGAAGCAACACCCCTCAACACCTTCCTACCTGATGTGTCAGAGCCAGGTGGTAGTAAAGGAGGGAGGGGGAGGTGGGAGATTTCCTTACTGCACTTGGCAACCTTGAATTCAAATGGCCTTGTGGGAATGCACTTGGATACACGCCCTCTCAAAACAGTTCTTTCTGTAATGATCTACAGTTTACCTTGTGTACCATCCATAACTTATAAAAAAAAAAATATTTGTTTTTACGTGCCCATTTTGGTAATTTAATGTCTATAAAAGAAGAAAACAAACACTATCAGTACTAGGAACTGGTGACGACGAGGAGAGGTGAAGAAGGTGGGAAGGCCAACAATCATGAACATCCTCTTATGTGCTTGTACCCTCACGTCCATCTCGACCTTGTGTACTGGCTGTATTCTTAGCTGTGAGTCAGTAGCGTGTATAGTGTGTCTTTTTAGCCTCTCCGGAGGTGCTGTTATATCCTCGCTCATCTAAACTCCCAAACATTAAGTCATAATTATTAATTCATGTGATTACAATTTTCTATAATGTTCATCTTTACATTTTTTGGTCGCGATTTCTGATATTTTTTGTATTTACAGTAATATGACAGCAATTGCATCGAAGGCTAATTCAGGTTCAGGCCACTGCCGCGAATTCACTTTTAACTTGTGGCACTATATGGATCCTTGATTTTAATGAACTGTTTTGTTATGACCTGTTGCAGAAAAATGCTCGATTCAGAGTATTATTAAAATCGCTATGAACCAGCAGCCAGAGGATAATTACATACATGATACATAAAAACAAATGAGACGTAGTTTTTATGGCTCAGGAGCTTGGTGGGTGAACATTATCAGGAAACAACAATAATTATGTATTCACAGCACGGAGAGCCGAGGACGTGTCCCAGGCTGTACCTCTGATCTCGTGATGGCATTCCTGGGGTCCTTCAATTAGCCATTAAAACGTTGACTAAGGTCAACCAAAGCCACGTGCAAACATCTTTATTGGGGTAAAAGACACATGATAAATTCTGTCTTCTTATTGTGATTTTACTACTTAGGATAAAAAAGTTTTATTATGATTTATTGATGTAGTTGTAAGACGAAGGACAGATGAGCGTGTGACGTGCTGGGACTTACATCTTCCTTACAATATTGACTTTTAAGTAATAATAGTCATTGGTTTAACTGGACTTGAAGTTGTTTTTATAAGTGTCCCCTAAGTGAATCTGCCTAGTCTTTTCCTTTGTTGACTAAAACATAATTCCTTTTGATAACGCGTAACGATGTTCGCTGGTTGTATATTTTACTTGAGCTTTTTTAAACGAAATTTATAGTTTTCAGAATGTTTGACGAAGGATAAATATATAATGAAATCTTCTTTAATGTAACATCTACTCACTAATTTAACCGAAGTAAGAATTCAAGAAGTTAATATTTTCGACATGTTGGTACCGTATATGATACAGTATTAACATTATCTGAGCACAGGTCTTACCTGAGAGCTAAAGCAATTACACACCCAGGAGTCATTCAGTCAATAAAATAAGACGAAAAATCATGAAAGTAATAAATAAATATAAACAGATGAACTAAAAGCCTATAGATATATTACATATTCAAAATTATATAATGGAGTCAGCAGTAACGCCACAGTAAATTATAAACCTTTATAATTTAAATAACGAGGAAAATATACATCAACTTGTATTTCCTTCTGATGTTTAACACAGTATTGTTAAGAACAAAATACACAGTATAACATTAAGGACACTATAATTATAGTTTAACATTCCTGTGTTTAGCTTATATCCATGTTATTATTCTATTATGTTTATTTCATGTAAAAGATTGTTCTGTCATTTATTGCATGTGTTAATGTTTGTGTCACATTAATAAACTACTGTTTATTATTCATGGCGATAACAGTGGCTGACCCGAGCTGGACTGACCTTATGGATCCAAGTGGCTCACATTTCATGAGGAAGAGTAGGAACGTCTCGTATCTTTCCAGTTTACTTCGGTTGACCAGTCATTTTCTTCCCTGAGCTTTAGACCACTTGGAAACCAGGAACTTATTGCCAATTATAATTCTGCGTTGCCCTATATAAAAACTCAGTTCCGCGCTAGTACAGTCACACCAGCAGACTCGCCTCCAGTCTTCTCACATCACCGTACTTGGGTCTACTCTTCGCCCCTACAGGACATTATTTGCGACTAATAAAGCATGCTATCTTTTTATATCAGGTAACGTGACCTCAGCCATTGCTCTAGACCTGATGGAATTGTCTCACTTCTCTGGGCTAGTTTACTGCCATAAGTTATCATGCTTAATGTTAACTCTTTCCGTCGCTAATTTTTTTATTAATATACTTTGTATGTTGTCGTCTGAGATTTAAATGCAATTTATTATAAGTTAATAATAGTTACTGTTTTTACTTATTCATTTACTTCACCATTTCTAACCTTGTCGGAAATATTAATATTTGGGATTACAGTATGTGTTATATACAGCAGGGGTTTTCAAACTATGGGTCCCGACCCTTCAGTGGGTCGCGAAATAAATAAATTGGGTCGCAAAATAAAAATGGGTCGCGAAAATAAATAAGAAAAAAAAAATAAAATGGGTCGCGAAAATAAATAAGAAAATAAAAATAAATGCACCATAATTTAGGCTTGGTTATTGTAATGTACACTCCACAGTCTAGGAAGCGACTGCAAGGAGAACAGTGTTTGTCTTTGATTTACTCATTTCATATCATTACACTTAGGTTTAATGGGTCGCAATTCAAATTGTTGTTCTGGCTGTGGGTCGCAGTAAAAAAAGTTTGAAAAACACTAATATACAGAAGTAGAGATGACCATCTCTTACTGACCCTTTCTCCTCACAGTTAGACCGCCATATACTGCAGACTAAACAGCTCGTATAACAATAATACACAGTACATATGTTTGAAAATATATTGTACCGTAATTACTATTAAAAATACATTATAGCACACGGGTTATATATTTCAGAATGTAACCAGTGAATACGGTGGCACGGTGCGTTAGTATTTCGATAATTATATGATATATTAAATAGAATTATGTAATATAAACAAAGTAAACACAAGCGACAAGATTACAAAAATATTTACATTTTATTGTGTCGCAAATAATAGAAATGGTAGAAACACACATTAATGTCAGTTCCCAAAATAGAGTTATGTAGCTCATTGCTGAGTGTGTAATAGTTGTGGTAGAGCAAACACTTTCATGAAACGTATAAGCTTTCACGAAAACAAAGCAAAAACATGTGTAATACCAAAAAGAAAACAATGTTATAGAAATATAGTTTTATGTTAGTAACTGAAACCACTGTCGTATGTGATATTGATTTCCATTAAAAAAACAACAACAACATTACGTTAAATATTAACAATGTGTCTGGGGGATTAATTTAAAATATAAGCACTGTCATACGCCAAGGTTATACATATAAACGCTGTGATTAACATTGATGGAAAAAATCTTTAAATTTTTGTAATAAAGCCATTTTTTTAATATTTTGAAAGGTTTATTTAATGTGAAGCAAAATCGGGAGAAATTAGTTTCCCTCCATACATTAATGTTACCCACGGATGCAAATTAAATTATGCTTTGCTATCATGTTATTCACAGTAATGTTATCCAAACTAGCGATTAAGTTGTGATGTTCAATCGCGTAAATCGCAGAGGTGGGATATAATATATCCACACAGTAGTATGTTTTATGTTTTCCACAGCAGGAAGTTACATTCTTTTATTACCCACAAACAAATGTTAAGGTTTCTGTCATGTTACCTACTGCATATATGTATAAGGTTGCATTATATTAACTGTAGACGCATGTTATTAAGTTTTGCGATATTACCTATATACATAGAAAAGTTATGGTGTTCTATCATGCTATCCACCCAGATAAATTAAGGTGTTCTATCAAGTTACCTACACAGGCATGTTATGATATTTTACTGTAACTCAATAAACACATATACAGTAGTACCAACATTTGCAGGTTATAATGTAACATTATAGTATTCTATACGGCGCCTGTTTCGATATCTCGAGGGTAATCTGAGAAAATTACCCGACTTTCATGTAAGCCTTTTCAGCACTTCTATACCTTGAAGTATTGGTCCTAAGTTACTTTTCACAAAAAACCACAACTTTTATTTTTCCCTTTCATGGATTATAGTCTCGTGATCATTGCTACTAAGACAGGCAGGCGTAATCATTATTTTGTTTTTGTACGAATTTTTCTTTTAATATAAATATTCTTCCACTCGTGTTGAAGTCCTTCCTGCCATCACTTGCGTGAGGATGACTCGGTATCGATTTTCATTTTTTAAATAGGAATATTTATCAGTTTAAAAATAAGTCTAAAATGAAAATTGAGCAAAAACTACTTCAATGAGTAGTAATGTTTTCATCACATATTTAGATAAAGACACTGATAGTCCTTGTTGAACATATATTATTCATGGCTTATTTTTCGTTTTGAACGAGTCATATAATAATTATTTTCATTAAATTTCAGCTTTATTAATCAGAGTCGCAATTTGGACCGACAGGCAGACGTAGAACTTTTTACTATAATGGCGCAACTAACGAGGATTTGTACACCATTAGATATCATAAGACAAATTTTATTTACGTTAATTATAACCGATCGTTTATTAAATATAGGTTTAGGAAATATTCAATATTCCATTGCAAACATTTGATAAAATATGTCCGGGATATGTTTATAATAATTTAATATCTAAACACGTTGCGAACAGAACCAAGCCAAGACCCTGGGAGACGCTTATGTTGTAAGTAACGGGACACCTTGGCACAGGAATATATCGATTACTTCTCATAAAACTGTCTACTACCCGTTTGACTGCCTTTAACATGTCGTCGGCATGTTGCCTCATCGTTTTCTGGTGACACTGTGGCGTGGTGCATTTTTCTTAATATTGTTGGGATGAGAGAATATGTTAAGATTATCTGGTGGTAAGAAAATTATCTCTCTCTCTCTCTCTCTATATATATATATATATATATATATATATATATATATATATATATATATATATATATATATATATATATATATATATATATATACTGTATGTGTGTGTGTTATACGCAAAATGGAGATTATCGCCGATTAAGCAACTGATTGCTTTGCCAAAAGGGAATTACTTTTATTTTTGTTGTTATAACTTAATGTTAAAATTCACTGTTTTATTTAAGACGCTGTTAACCACCATAAGATACCGAAATTATACCGTGGTCTTGGTATGGTTGGTGGTGACATAGTTGGTGACGGTCCAATTCTGGAGACTGGTCAGTGTATCCTAGAGGGTGATTTAATCAGGAGTCGTGTTGTTAAAAATGATGCCAATTGCCTGGTTCTGTCATCAAAATATTTCCAACAATTAAGATTACTCTACAGGACATTGTTAATGAAGATGAGAAAGAGAGGTCCCTTCCCAACGCCCAGGGGGATGCCACAGGTGACTAACTTAGAAGTAGATGGTGTCTCGGAAACGTTTCCGCTTGTCATTGGTCGACTAGGAAGGTCGATGGCTTTGTTGTAAATAATTTTGTGATTGATCTAGTGAAACACTTTGGTGAAGTTTACGAAGGTGACAGCCACAGAAGGTTTATCAGCCAGAGTGTTATACCCCTTTTCCTGCATCTTCTGCAACCCCTTGTGAGATAGATGAAAAGTAGGAAGCTGGCAAAATAGTGACTTGTGAAAGAGGCCTTTACATTACCGAACTGCAGAGAATCTAAACCGCCTTCAATGTCCTCATAAACCCAGTAAAATGTGGAACCCTCTTAGATTAACCGTGAGGTGTAGGGGACCTCTCGTGGCGCCACATACATCCATGAAACTTATCGACACATCCATATACTGTACATCCGGGGACGATGCTGATAAATTAAATATTTTTTGTATTAAACGTCATGATGGGAGAAATGAAGGAGATGGGCTTCTTGAGTGACGGCAAATGTTAAGGGGAGGGTGGGTGTATCTGGTGGTCAGGGGGAGGGTGGGTGTATCTGGTGGTCAGGGGAGGGTGGGTGTATCTGGTGTTCAGGGGAGGTGGTGTATCTGGTGGTCAGGGGAGGTGGTTGTATCTGGTGGTCAGGGAGGTGGGTGGTGGTCCATCTGGTGGTCAGGGAGGTGGGTGTATCTGGTGGTCAGGGGAGGTGGGTGTATCTGGTGGTCAGGGAGGTGGGTGTATCTGGTGGTCAGGGTGGTTGTATCTGGTGGGTCAGGGAGGGTGGGTGTATATGGTGGTCAGGGAAGGGTGGTTGTATCTGGTGGTCAGGGGCGGGTGGGTGTATCTGGTGGTCAGGGGGGTGGGTGTAGGTGGTCAGGGTGGGTGTATCTGGTGGTCAGGGGGTGGGTGTATATGGTGGTCAGGGGTGGTTTGTATCTGGTGGTCAGGGAAGGTGGAGTGTATCTGGTGGTCAGTGGGTGTATCTGGTGGTCAGGAGATCTGGTGGTCAGGGGGAGGGTGGGTGATTGTATCTGGTGGTCAGGGGGAGGGTGGGTGTATCTGGTGGTCAGGTGGAGGGTGGGTGCATATGGTGGTCAGGGGAGGTGGGTGTATCTGGTGGTCAGGGGAGGTGGGTGTATCTGGTGGTCAGGGGAGGTGGGTGTATCTGGTGGTCAGGGGAGGTGGTTGTATCTGGTGGTCAGGGGAGGTGGTTGTATCTGGTGGTCAGGAGGTGGTTGTATCTGGTGGTCAGGAGGAGGGTGGTTGTATCTGGTGGTCAGGGGAGGTGGTTGTATCTGGTGGTCAGGGGAGGTGGTTGTATCTGGTGGTCAGGAGGAGTGGTTGTATCTGGTGGTCAGGGGGAGGTGGTTGTATCTGGTGGTCAGGGAGGGTGGTTGTATCTGGTGGTCAGGAGGAGGTGGTTGTATCTGGTGGTCAGGAGGAGGGTGGTTGTATCTGGTGGTCAGGGGAGGGTGGTTGTATCTGGTGGTCAGGGGAGGGTGGGTGTATCTGGTGGTCTGGTGGTCAGGGGAGGTGGTTGTATCTGGGTCAGGGAGGTGGGTATCTGGTGGTCAGGGAGGATGGTTGTATCTGGTGGTCAGGGGAGGTGGAGGGTGGGTCAGGGAGGTGGTGTATCTGGTGGTCAGGAGGAGGGTGGTTGTATCTGGTGGTCAGGGAGGGTGGTTGTATCTGGTGGTCAGGGGAGGTGGATCTGGTGGTCAGGTGGTTGTATCTGGTGGTCAGGAGGTGGTTGTATCTGGTGGTCAGGAGGTGGTTGTATCTGGTGGTCAGGGGAGGTGGTGTATCTGGTGGTCAGGAGGAGGGTGGTTGTATCTGGTGGTCAGGGGAGGTGGTTGTATCTGGTGGTCAGGGGAGGTGGTATCTGGTGGTCACCTGGTGGTCAGGAGGTGGTTGTATCTGGTGGGTGGTTGTATCTGGTGGTCAGTCAGGTGGGTGTATCTGGTAGTCAGGAGGAGGTGGGTGTATCTGGTGGTCAGGGGAGGGTGGTTGTATCTGGTGGTCAGGGGAGGTGGTTGTATCTGGCGGGCAGGAGGAGGGTGGTTGTATCTGGCGGGCAGGAGGAGGGGTTGTATCTGGTGGTCAGGGGAGGTGGTTGTATCTGGTGGTCAGGAGGGTGGTTGTATCTGGTGGTATGGTTGTATCTGGTGGTCAGGGATGAGGTGGTTGTATCTGGTGGGTCAGGAGGAGGGTGGGTGTATCTGGTGGTCAGGGAGGAGGTGGTTGTATCTAGTGGTCAGGGGAGGTGGTTGTATCTGGTGGTCAGGGAGGGGCAGTGGTATCTGGTGGTCAGGGGAGAGGTGGTTGTATCTGGTGGTCAGGAGGGTGGTTGTATCTGGTGGTCAGGAGGGTGGTTGTATCTGGTGGTCAGGGATGAGGGTGGTTGTATCTGGTGGTCAGGAGGAGGGGATGTATCTGGTGGTCAGGGAGGAGGGTGGTTGTATCTAGTGGTCAGGGGAGGGTGGTTGTATCTGGTGGTCAGGGGAGGTGGTTGTATCTGGTGGTCAGGGGAGGGTGGTTGTATCTGGTGGTCGGGAGGTGGTTGTATCTGGTTGTTGGTTGTATCTGGTGGTCAGGGGTGGTTGTATCTGGTGGTCAGGGGAGGTGGTTGTATCTGGTGGTCAGGGGGGGTTGTATCTGGTGGTCAGGGGAATGGGTGTATCTGGTGGTCAGGGGAGGTGGGTGTATCTGGTGGTCAGGGGAGGTGGTTGTATCTGGTGGTCAGGGGGGGTGGTTGTATCTGGTGGGTCAGGGGAGGGTGGGTTGTATCTGGTGGTCAGGGGGGGTGGTTGTATCTGGTGGTCAGGGGAGGGTGGTTGTATCTGGTGGTCAGGGGAGGATGGTTGTATCTGGTGGTCAGGGGAGGGTGGATCTGGTGGTCATGGAGGTGGTTGTATCTGGTGGTCAGGAGGAGGGTGGTTGTATCTGGTGGTCAGGAGGAGGGTGGTTGTATCTGGTAGGAGGAGGGTGGTTGTATCTGTGGTCAGGAGGAGGTGGTCAGGGGGAGGTGGTTGTATCTGGTGGTCAGGGAGGTGGGTTGTATCTGGTGGTCAGGTGGTTGTATCTGGTGGGGGGAGGTGGGTGTATCTGGTGGTCAGGGAGGGGTGGTTGTATCTGGTGGTCAGGAGGAGTTGTATCTGGTGGTCAGTGGTTGTATCTGGTGGTCAGGAGCAGGGTGGTTGTATCTGGTGGTCAGGGAGGAGGCTGGTTGTATCTGGTGGTCAGGAGGAGGGTGGTTGTATCTGGTGGTCAGGGAGGAGGTGGTTGTATCTGGTGGTCAGGAGGAGGGTGGGATTGATCTGGTGGTGGTTGTATCTGGTGGTCAGGAGGAGGGTGGTTGTATCTGGTGGTCAGGAGGAGGAGGTGGTCAGGGAGGAGGGTTGTATCCAGTATCTGGTGGTGGTTGTATCTGGTGGTCAGGGAGGAGGGTGGTTGTATCTGGTGGTCAGGGAGGAGGGTGGTTGTATCTGGTGGTCAGGGAGGAGGGTGGTTGTATCTGGTGGTCAGGGAGGAGGGTGGTTGTATGTGGTGGTCAGGGAGGAGGGTGGGTGTTTATACAGTATGTCCATTATATTACCCACATTACCCCCTTTATTTTTATTTTTCTCAGTATTCGTATTGTATTTAATGTGTTAGTGAATCTTTTATTTATTTATTTTTCCTTTATCTACGTGTGTGTGTGTGTGTGTGTGTGTTTATCTTCGGGTGTCAACACGTTGGAGGAGTGATTAAACGTAGTAACCTTGTATTACGAGGCCAAGTATCAACCTTGGTGACGTCATGACCAAGTCAGCTCCGCACACATATCTTATACCGGTATATACAGAACATGTTGCCAGTTTTAGACACATTTATCGTTTCCTTGTAAATTGGGATTCTTAAAGCAGAAATTCCGAAAATCTGCCAAGAGAATTAAAATTATGGCCATAAAAGAACAAATCGGCCAAATTTTGGATTAAAAATAAATATTGAATAATATGAATATCTAAGTATACTACTACATAAACATTCTAGCAATTAGCAAAATTTTAAACGCCATAATACACAAAATACTCTTCCGACCTGCACTATACTTATACTGATACATTCTTTGTGCGTCATTCTTTCTTCTTCACGACCCATTAATTAAAAGCACGATGGTGTTAAGTTGGACGGTATCCCAGGAGCGACGATATGCTAATGCTGCTGCACAGATCCTAACCCGGCAGCGCTCTTGTGGAGTGATGTATAAAAACCGAGAGTTAAAGAGGCAATATTAGTTCATAGATACCAATACGCTTTCTGCTCGGTATAAACAGAAGATAAAATGGTAAAATAAGATATTTCAAAACTAAAAAAAATAGTAAGTGTACTGCTACTACAGCAATGAGTTACTGTACAGACAGTACAGTGTACTAGTACTACACAGTTATGGTCCACTGTACAGTGCACAGTATGAAAAGACACGCAGCAGGAATATTAAGTGACAAAATATCAAGATTCCTCTTTCATCAGATAGTTCAATAGTTCATAATGTAAGCTTGTGAACACTGGGCAGCAGATGATTTGCTGTAGATGTCATGGCTATCATTACCTACTGATTGTCATGTGAAAGAAGCTGAAAATTATATTACTTTTAGCGGAACAAATTTTCTGCCTAACAGTGGTACAATCTCAAGAAAATGATTCTTTTCGTGATATTTACATAGATACAAACTAAAAGGAAAGAATCTACTTGTACTGAAAAAAAAGACAAAAAATCATCTCGGATTAATAACTGTGAAAGAGACACAGGTGAGTGATGACAACAAGGTCAAGGAGGGTAGAAAAGCGTGTGAAAGGGTTAAAGGACAAACAACCAGGAAGAAGGAACAAAGGACGAATAAAGTATAAGGAAGGTACATAGAACAAGACAGGTGCAAAGGATAAGGGGGGAACAGAGGAGGAATAAAATACAAGGAAGAAATAAAGGGCAAAGATAAAGTCAATGAGGAGGGGGAACAAAGGACAACAAAAATACAATGCAAAAAGAAAAAATAACAATAATGGATTGTAAAGAAATTTTTCTTTCATAAATAAAATGGAGACAATCAAGACCTAGAAGATAAGCGGGAGAAAAAAATAGAAGAGGAAATTTAAGAGAGAAAAAAAAAGATTCTGGGGAGACAGGATGTATAAACCATTTTAAAAACATTGTTATCACAAAGTGAAAGTCCAACCTTACCAAGATGAAAATGAAGAAATTATAAAAAAAAAACAAAGAAAAACTTGAGATTATTATGATGAATGCGAAGGAAAAAATACTGAAGAAAATGCCTCAGACGATGTAAAAATAATAACTTTTAGTCCGTGTAAATTAAGCGAAAACAGAAACGATGAATATTTTGGGGCAGATTACACGAAACATTCATTTGTTGATACAAGCTTGAAATTTGGTATCAATATTCATTCATCAGATAATACTTTACCCCCCAAAATCACACATTTCTCTTGCCAAAACTCAAAACGTCCATCACAAAAATCCGAAACAGCAGTCAAAGTATTTTGATTTGTCAATGATGTCCGTCCGTCTATACAGTAATCTAAGACCATCCAGTCAGGTAAAAATTCCTCCAAAATTATTTTACTAAAGTAAATTCGATTAACTTCTACACAGCATTTCTGTCATTTTCAAAATTCGACAAAGTAAATAAAATGTCCACAAATATTTTCGTTTACTCTCAAAGTTCTTCAATTTAGGTTTCTCAGTTACTAACAATGGAATTATTTGTTTGCTTTGAGTTCACTTGAGTACTGAGTGATAAAGCACCAAAAATAATCTTTAGTGGCAGGAGATACAACTCAGCTCAAGGGTTATAGAGGAAGGATATTGACTCTTCTTAAAACAAATGTATTTTCCTTGTGGCCTCCGATTGACGCCCCATTTATGGAGGGTGCGACATCATAAAGAACATTGGTATTACACGGGTAACTATTTAAAAACAAAGTGTATTTCATCTGTGCAAAATAATAGAAAATGGTTGTAAATAGTGAGTGACTAATTTATTTCTTGACTCCTCTGATAATTAATTGTTCAACAAATGCATCGACCATCTGTGTTGAGATTTCAAGAACTTTATCATAAGACATGTGTATTCCTCACCGATGAAGGACGTCTCGTTTCGCCTTCTGATTATGTCAGATGTACGGGTACAGCAGTCCAATAAACCAATGGCGTATACACCTGTGACAAGTAAACAACAAAAACACAATCCCTAAATATGTCCTTGGGAGGAGCCTATAATAGTAAGAGCTTGTACACGTGACGTAAGATATTAAGCTAAAAGATAAATAAGACACAACAGGGGCGGATCCAGGAATATAAAAAAGGGGGGTCCAAAACATTGTGGGTGGGGGAACATGACGAGCGCAGCGAGCACCCATTTTTTTTTTTTTTGTGTGTGGTGGGGGGGCTGTATTGTCTGACCAATATCATGGCCATTTTGAAGCCATGTGCACTTCATAGGAGATAATCTGAAGTCAATAGTAAAAATTTTTACTACACAAAAATGCCTGAGTACAATACCGCATTAAATAAAAAGTATTGGAATTTTCTGGTGAAAGTGAGGGCCCGGACCCCCAGGACCCCCCCTGGATCCGTACTTGCACAAAAAGATAATAACAGAGAAATCTGGCAAAAACTCAAATTCCAGTGACGTTTTTCAGTGACATGAACCTATTTGAAATTTTAAACATCTGGTAAGTACCATGCTGTGTAAATTTCTTATTATCGGTTTGTATTTATGGACCTAGAGCGCTGACTTTCTAATGCTAGTAAAGTTAAAAGATGAAAGGCAATATCAAGGAAAAATAAATAATAACAGCACGGAAGAAAAGAGTAATACACTAATGTAGTTCAAGCCCAATACCACTTGCCAACTGTGTAATAGACATGACCGACCACCCAATTGACTAACGAGCCCATCAGTGGCGAAGAGGTTAAAGTAATAAGTAAACTAGAAAAGGATGCAAATGTGATTTTAAAGTAAACTTAGTATTATCATCAGAAAAACAGAAAACAGAATTGCTTAGTAAGGCAGTGGCAAGGCTGGGTTTATTATGCCTGCGGGTACTTACTGAACATGATGACGGGATCTGAAGGTGATGAGTAAGGCAAGGTCAGTAAACAATACAACTGCGCCAACATTGTTCCGCTCACTTACTCGACGACTCGTCCTCCCGAAGGTAAACACTAACATGCCGTCACTGTTTTCATCTACAATCTGAAAGATTGAATTTTAGTTTTATATATTTTCTGTATTATCATTACCTGTTAAACAGCGCTGTCACAGCTCGGGCACATAACAATACTCTCATAAGTGATCAAAATATATTTTAGTCAGTCCCATTACGACAATAGCCGAGGCTCATTGGCTGGGAGACCCGTTGCGTGACCTTCACAACCCTTAAGCCTTAAGGGCTTAACCGTAGGGAAAAAAAAAAAGACTTGCGTGGTTACGTCACAGCTGAACTCCACTCATCCCAGGTGGCGGTGACTTGTGATTATTGTACCTCAGCAAAAAATATCTTTTAGAATTACCTGGTGAGTTGGAGGTCGCAGGTGATATGTATGAGGTTCCTGCATCGTGCTGCAGCCATGGGTCACCCATAAATCATGCGTCAGGCGCCAACAATGATGTTTATCCCGCCAACTATTGAGTATTACTACAACTCTTGTATGGGTTAATATTGACTAACCCGCCGACGCATTATTTGCTTTTGGGTAAATACTCGTCCATTGGCTCTCCTGAGGTTTTGAAAAAAAAAAAAAAGATGTCTTGAATAAAGACGAAAGCTAGGTACTCCGTTGTTTCCATTTTCCGTGATTTTATCAAGATATATATATATATATATATATATATATATATATATATATATATATATATATATATATATATATATATATATTGGGGGGGATGTATTATGGTGTGGTATACTCAAATCTGACCTTCATTTTGGTGCAAATTAATGATTTAAAAAAACAAAACACTTTCATTTGTAACAGAAACCGCTAATTTGCACCAAAATGGCGGTCAGGTTTAAGTAAAACAAAAAACCGAACCGAACCTAACCTAACCTAACCATTTTTTGGAGCGTAGCGTACTACTGTGGTGGAGGATACAGCTCAGCTATCTGGCACGTTTATGGTTATAGACAAAAGAATTTGTCTATTCTTAAAGGTAAACAATTTCCACTTATAGGACACAGGCTTGAGGTTGGTAGGACACCATGATCTTGTAATATTTGGATTGCTTCACTATTGTTCTGATAAACTCGCTGAATAACATGATATGTGAAGATCATTGGTTGTCATGTTGCAAAGAGGATGAGAAAAGTGACTGGCAATATGGCGGGTACAGAAATTTACGCCTAGAAATTTGTGAGATGCTCCATTGATATTGATTTGCACCAGAAATTATATGAAGGCGTATACAGTATTTTTTTTTTATGGTCTTTGTGTCTGTAATATTGAAAATTGGAAACCTGCAGACAACCAATGGACGAATATTAACCTTTGTTTTGATGTTTATTTTCTTACTATATTTTCATCAGTGAATTGTGATATAATCATATCTTTTGCAACTTTTTAAGGGTTAATATTGACGACTAACCTGCCGACGCATTATTTGTTTCGTAGTGGATATTTTGCCGTGACCTGCTAAGTTCTTACTAACGCTATGTTACCGTTTGTGTGCTCTGGTTAGTTAAGAACTTTCTGTTTAATATGAGGGGGGGGGGTCGTCGTCGTCCGCCTCCCTGCTAAGTAAGGTAAAGTTAGGTAGGTTTCTTTGGTTGGTTAGGTTAGGTTATAGCCTCCTTCATAATGATAAGGACATGTGGAAAAAAAAATATTAACAACTGATGGAAGTGTTGTTCTCAGACATTGCCATATTTTTAACATATTTACAAGTTAGGTAAGGTTTTCAAACACTTGTTTTTATTATTTTTTTTTTACCCAACATTTTCCCTCTCCTGCCCACTTTCAGCAACCAATATTGTTGGTAATTTGGGAGCTCTTATTAGTTAAATTTAAAATACAGGTACTCTATAAATAAAAAAATTTCCCTATATGAAAATAAATATGAAATTCTATGTTCGACCTAAAACTAATCTTTACCTTTATTTTTGTTAGTAGTTTCCAAGCACAACAAAAATATGGTTAGATATGTTTATAGCTACACAACGATTGACCCACGGTGAAATAAATGCCAAATGCCGCCACATTCACAGTCAAATGTAGTTCTCACATTGTTAGCCGGTAATGGACGATTAGCCAATCAGAGCGCACTGACGATCGAAAAATGTTTTGCAACTGAAATCCTGTAGAGATAATGTGTCTTATTGTTCAAAGTACTTAATCCCATAGTGAGAATCTTAAGGTTCCGCAGATAACCAAAACCAAAATAATACCAATATTTTTTAGAATGTTTACTACTTTTACTTTTATCCTCTTCACCACTGATCAGCTCGTTAGCCGCTTGGGCGATCGGTCACATCTCTGTTACTTTTCCTTTTCTTTTATCCTCTTCACCAAATGATCAACTCGTTAGCCACTTGGGCAATCGGTCACGTCTCTGTTACGCACTGTTGGCAAGTACTGGGCATACACCGGCTCCTGAATGTACCTGAACCTGCTCCAGTGTTGGTCAAGTCTTGTCTTGAAAGTGCTCACACTCGGTGCTGTCACAACACTTTCTGGTAGATTGCTCCAAGAGTTCACAATTGTCACTCCAAAAACGTTTGCCCTCACAGTTTTCTGGACTTACAGCTTCTTCAATCTTGAGCTGTGACCCCTTGTGGGGCGAGTTTCCGCCAGCTCCATGTAAGGACACTCGACTGAGTAGTGCCCCTTGAGATGCTTATACACCTCAATTAGGTCACCCCTTGCCCGTCTGTAGTATAAGCTAGGCAAGTTCAAGCACTCCAATCTCTCAGGGTAGCTGAGGTGCCGAAGTGCAGGCACCAGTCTGGTGGCCCTCCTCTGAACATTTTCAACCAACTGGCAGTCCCTAGTATATCTCGGGGACCAGATAGGGTGACAGTACTCCAGATGGGGAAGCACTTCACTCTTGAAGATCGTTACGCGGGACGGACCGTCTAGATATCTGAACGACCTTCTTTTAAGACCCAATAATTTATTTGCCCGATTTTCCTTCTCGCAATGGCCCGAGAACTTCAGCTCATTGTCAAGATACACACCTAGGTCCTTCTCACATTCAGTCTCAAATAGTGCAGTCTCTTCATCACGTTGGGACATATGATACACCTCTTTACCGTTGGTACGCCCCAGGTGCATCTTCTTACACTTCGTGATATTGAATCTCTGCAGCCATTTCTTCGACCATTCTTGGAGCCCACAGAGGTTCTTCTGCAGTTCTTCACAGTCCGCTTGGTTCTTGATTTCCCGAAATAACTTGGCGTCATCGGCAAACATTTGTATGGAGGAGTGTACAACGTCAGGCATGTCAATTATGAAGCAACCAAGCAACAGCGGGCCCAATACACTGCCCTGTGGTACCCCACTTGTGACAGGTACGGATGATGATTTCGTGCCATTAATCGCCACACACTGCTTGCGGTCATGTAGAAAGTCTTCTATCCACGCTAGGACATTTCCCCGAATTCCGTACCCTTCCAGTTTGATTATCAGCCTTTCGTGGGGTACACTGTCGAAAGCCTTGGCAAAATCAAGGTAAATATTGTTGATATTGCCACCCCGTTCCAGAATATGGGTCCAAATATCCAATACCTTGAGCAATTGTGTTAAGCAGGAGCGCCCCGGCATAAAACCATGTTGGCAATCTTTTACAAGGGTGATTCGTAGTAGATGTTCCATTGTGGCATATCTGATAATACTCTCAAGTACTTTACATATTATGCTGGTCATGCTCACCAGTCTATAGTTGTTCGTGGAGTGACGACCGCCCTTCTTGAAGATAGGACTCACATAAGCCACTTTTTATTCACTGGGGACCTTTTGTTCATCCAGGCATTTACAAAACAGGATCTTCAGGGGCTCGGCAAGCTCGTTGCCCAACTCTCTTAGCACTCTAGGATGCACCATGTCAGGGCCGGGACTCTTATGGACCTTTAGCTTTGACAGTTTATTTCTAATACCCTTTTCTGTGAACACAATGTGGGTCAGTGCTGTGTCGCACCGTCTGTCCTCAAACGCAGGAAGGTTAATCACATCCTATTGTGAACACCGAGGAAAAGAAGCTGTTCAATGCCTTAGCTTTATCCTGGTCAGAATCTGCGTAACTACCATCTTCAAGCCTCAGGTCTGATACTCCTACTCGCGTTTTTAATTTCGACTTTGCATAGCGGTAAAACGCCTTTGGGTTTTACTTGACCTCGCTTGCAACCAGCCTCTGGAACTCCTTTTCAGCCCTTCTACACATTATCTTTGCTTGGTTTCTGGCTCTTGCATACATCCTCCTGTCCTGCTCATCATTTGACCCAACCCACATCTTGAATTTCTGGGTTTTCTTCTTAACTTTAGCGACCGCTGCGTGGTTTATGTGTAGGGATCCCCATGTATTCCTAGAGGCACTGGGTTTGGTCTTGGGTATATAGTTATCGATCAAATGGGTCACTTTACTAGTTATGATATTCAGCGTAGTGTCTTCGTTCATGTGCCTTAATGAGTCAGGCCAGTTGATACCCCTCACCTCTTCCCTCATCCCGTTTTAATTTCCCCTGTAATATTTGCACCTTGGCCTGGCCTTATCTTGAACTGGGTAACAGTTAAATCTGAATGACAACTGGGGCAAGGTGTTCCAGTTTGGCCACCATACCCTCCTCGTTTGTTATGATGAGGTCTAGTGGCTTGGGTGTTTGCTCCCCTCTGTAATGTGTCGGGTCTCTAACATGTTGGAATAGAAAATTATCTCTGAGTTTCTACAAAAAGAGTAGCAGGGTTATTCAAGTCATTTGGGGTGTACTCGTTTCTCCAGTCGATGTCGCCATAGTTAAAAGTCCCCCATGATAAGGAGGTGACTAGGGTTGCGTATCGCTGCATTGTCTATTAAGGCTCTTAAGTTCCTTTGATTTAGTGGGCCACAGTTTGGGGATCTGTAGATACACCCAACGATAAGTAATTCCCCTCCCTCTAATTTAATTTTACACCACTTGGACTCTTCAAAAACATCCTTTTACTTTTTACTTTTACTTTATCCTCTTCGCCACTGATCGGCTTGTTAGCCGCTTGGGCGATCGGTCACGACTCTTTTCCTTTATATTCTTCACCAAAAGGTCGGCTCGCTAGCCGCCCGGGCGATCGGTCACGTCTCTGTCACGCACTGTTGGCAAATACTGGGCATGCACCGGCTCCTGAATGTACCTGAACCCGCTCCAGTGTTGGTCAAGTCTTCTCTTGAAAGAGCTCACACTCGGTGCCGTCACAACACTTTCTGGTAGATTGTTCCAAGAGTTTACAACCCTCACTCCGAAAAAGTTTGCCCTCACGGTTTTCCGGACTTGCGGCTTCTTCAATCTTGAGCTGTGACCCCTTGTGGGGCGAGCGTCCGCCAGCTCCAAGTAAGGACACTCAACTGAGTAGTGCCCCCTGAGATGCTTATAAACCTCAACTAGGTCCCCCCTTGCCCGTCTGTAGTATAAGCTAGGCAAGTTCAGGCGCTCCTTGTACCCTCGCCTGGCTGGCTCTAAGGTCTTGCCTAGCATAGATAACCACACCCCTCTTGCAAGTTTCTTGAGAAAGGTTCGTAAATGAGTCATATCCAGCAATACTGAACTCGCATTTCTTTGGGTCGATTCTCCTGTTCTTGTACAACAGTTCGACAACTCCCACAATACTGTATCTGGTTGGTGTACATTCAGTAGTGTTTCAAACTCCTCTCTCTTATCAAGAAATGTTTATGTGCTTAGTAATATTTATATATTCAAAATAGTATTACTGTGTTGCACAATAAAGCACAATTGATTATCTGATCAGCCAAGAAGGTTGGACAACTACAGCTGGCTGCCTCCCACTGACGTCACAGCCAATCACAGAGCTTTTCGCAATCACATGACTTTTTAGCAACTTTAACCCTTATTTTTGGCACAATTTATTTTAAAATATCATTACCATAGTGAATTTAAGCGTTTTCTTTACTCATTGACCTGCCATCTTACGAAAAAATTCCGACCGTCAACTCGTCCATTTGCAACTCGGAAAGTTCACAGAGTGCAGTTTGTTTAAAGCAAATTGTAATACAAATGATGGTCTATGACTCTATGCTAGCTTGCATGTTTGAAATTAATTTTCAAATTATATTTTAACCCCCTAGCCCTGGGCTAGTGTGCCGCTGGCCGTGTCCCTTCATGCGGGGGGTAAATCGAGAAAAATCTGAACTTTTCCAAAAATAATTTTTGACCTTTTTAAATTATAAAACAATATAAAAGAAGTAAGAAAAAAAATATATATTGACCCTCTAGAAACTTCCCTGGCGCAGCAGTGGCAAGGGAGATAAAGGGACAGTGTTGTTTTGACAGCTGACGCTTGTGGTTACTATGCCCTTAGCGGCCATTTTCTGCTTGCCTTTGTGTCTGGGATGGCCAGTAATGCATATATTTACTAATCATAATACTTATTCGATATAAATAATTCATTTAGAATATTTTCTTTGCATTATTTTTCATAAAAAGTGCTCGGCAACACGCACGCAGTCGGTCGCCAGGCTGTCTTTGTGTTTGGTAGAGCAAGTAATGCATAAAATCATAATAATTCCACAAATAATACATTTATAATATAATCATAGCATTATTTTCCAGTAATACTACACGGCAATACAACTACACTACTTTTAGCAATATTACTTTGATACATGATAAAATGGACAAACAATGAAAATTAAACAAACGAGATATTACATTCAGGAAGATTCCCTGTGGCTGAGCATTTGGCGTGATAGGCAAATAGTCACACTGGAACCTGATGACCCGCACTGGGCATTTAAACAGTGGCGGGGAAAGGCGTCCGTTCTGGAACGTCACCCGGGTCACGCCAGTCGGGCGTTTCGGTATATCAACCGGGGCCTAAGGGTTAAGATAATAGTTTGTAAGAGTGATACTTTTTAATACCCAGTTCGTGTTATGTATTTCATGATAAAGTGAATGTTTCCACTACTTAGCTCAATGTATTGACTTGTTCTTCAGAGAGGATATAATATTTTACTGTACTACTGTACAATACTGTACTAAATTTGAAAATTTGCATTATTGAGCCTTGTTTGTTAAGTGCTTACTACTTCAGGGAGGACACATACACATGATACTTTTCAACACTAGATTCGCATTATTGAAACCTGTTAAAAGGCTATTAAGCACTTAATTCTTATAAAAATAAAGTTTGATTTTGAAAAACTTATTTATTTTTCTATAAATATTTCACAGAATTTCTTCAATGTTATAGAAACAGTATTTCTACATAAAAATTAGATTTTGGGGGCCCATTGTCCTCATTTTGCACAGGGCCCACACAGCTCTAAAGCCAACCCCACTGTGGGGTTGATATCTACCAGTTCCAGGTATGAACACTTGACTGAGTAATGTCCTCTGAGGAGTTTATAGACTTCTATTAAGTCACCCCTTGCCCACCTATAGTGTAAGTTAGGCAACTGGAGTGGCCCACTACCGAGAAGCCTCAGTATCCTGAGTGTTAAAGCATGTCTTTGACACATGATTTTAATTTGTTAATTACATCACATGTAGTGGTAGTGACATCTGTATTTATCTTAAATTCTTTTGGTATATGGGCTTGCATTCCTGGTGGAAAACCTGTGATTTCTTAATCTACATTGTTAAATGTGTAATGTTTTCACATGTGCATGCAATCTTAGTATAGAAATAGATTGAAGTTTAATCTCTTCTCAAAATATAGCAACTACAGTACTGTATGTGGTTGTGGTGGCAGCACATGAGCTGCTACATCTCATAAGTCTATTGTTGTTCAGCAGCTGGGCATGGTGTATGTACACTACTTGGCTATCAACTTGAACCAACCAACTGTTATCTTGGTGATGTGGATTTTTCAGCAATAATTTATTGCAGTTGTACAGTCAGCCACAAGAATAAGTACAGTATACACCTACGGTTCGTGTTTGAGACAAAATATCTGAGTAACACTGTCGTGAACAGAACAGACAAAATTACAAAATGACCTGTAATTTGTTTTATTCCTACATATTTGTTATAAATGTTTTACTAGTGTCTTGTGTTTATATTACAAATAATATATTGTATCCAATGGTAGTAAACTTGTTGCCGAATGGGATTGCAGTTATCGTACAGCTCCCTCCTCCTCCCCCTTTTTTTTTTCTCTTACCCTACTTTTTTTTTTACTGATATTTGGATTAATAAAGGAAGGAAGAGGAGTAAATAGAAGAATAAAGGGGAAACAGAAAATAGTTAGAGATAACAGGTGGGGGAGCTGAGTTTCACCATGCATCTGGATGCGCAGTTTCAACGTTACCAGACCATTTTCGGACCTTACAGCTACATTGTGTATACTTATTCCTGTGGCCGACTGTACATATTAGATTACAGCAGATCTCTATATTCACAGTTCTAAAAGTTTGGTCTGTGCACAGCATTGTCTTTAAAAAATCAGTATCATTTCTTATCTTCCAAACTTAAGTGAATTTTTGTTTAATGAAGGAATTAAAAACAAGGTAATGGACTAGTCTGTATTGTATGGTGCTAATTTGAAGTTTACAATAACATAATTCCAAAGCATTTCAACTTGGACAAAAAAAAATATTAAATGTACAGTATATCAATAGTTCTTATTTCCTATGATGATTAACAACAGCTTATTTACAAATATGACATCCAAAATGGCAGTCAAATTAAACATTGCCCCATGGTACCATATGGGTGATTTTGGGCTGATCTACAGTGCCTTCTGAATGCATTACTCATCGAGTAGAAGTCAAATGGTAAACAAAATCAATGTTGTGGTACTTTGTCTTAAGACATACAGGCTACCAGAATTGCAGATGTCAAATGTGTGTTCTGTGGGTGGAATCCCATACTGTATTGTATTAATTTTTATTTATTTTTTTGACAACCACAGCTCGAGTTAATTATTTTTTTAAGTTTTATAACTTTGGGTACTGGTTGTCTTTAAATCTGACCAGATACTGTATGTTGTAATGAATTGTTCATTCTTCTGTATACAGTATATCTGTACAATATTTGTCAGAATATTGTATTTAATGAAACTTCTTTTTGGCTCATTATAGAATTCACAAAATAATCCTTTTGTTTATGTGTTGTTTTAATGATCCACTATACTTTTACATACTCTAACACATGAAAATTATTCAATAATTATCCTACTAGACAAGTACTCTATAAGGTTTAGTAGAACACTTACAGCACTTGACAAAGCTCTGTCAACCTAAATGAGATTAAATTTTCTTCATCTAGAAATTATTTTTGTAAACTCTTACAAAAAAAAAGGCTTACTAAACTTCAAATGCTTGCCCACAAAATATACTTCTTGAATTTAACAAATATTAAAACACCAAAATAACACCCTGAAAATAAAATCTAAATTATGTCTAAAAAGATTGCCAACAGATTTCTTGGATCCTTGAGTCTAACATTAATAACTACACCAAACTTTTAAATTTAAAAAATAAGACTGGTTTCTTGAATACATCACAATTACCAATAAGAAAGAGTACTTAGTCATCTTATTAATGCAATGTACATTAAAATAAAAGTATTTACTGGAACCTGTAGTACTTCTCTAAATTAACTGTTACAGTGTATTTCTACCCTTCAAATGTAATATAATAATATAAATCCATGATGCAGATGAACTGTTTGTGTTTTCCCATCACTTTATTCTGTTCAACCTTCTTTGCAAAAGGACCTGCTGCTATTCTTACTATGATTTATCCTTGCGTTTGTTTGGACGAGATCTCATTTTAGGCTGGTTTCCCTGACACTGTGTGTTGGAACTACCACTTCCAAAGATTGAGGTCATTATTTCAGAGAGTTCTGGAGTGTCCATCTTGGGCATCTGAATTTGTTCCATTTCTTTACGTGTTTCTGGGTCATTCAGCCTGGGCAGGATCATCATAAGTGCCAATGGTAGCACAGTCATCAGTACCATTGGGTTCATAAGGGTATCAGTCAAGCGCCATTGCTCTCGTTGCAGAAAATACCGATATGGTCCAATGGACTTCATACGAAGAGGATGGGGCATCTGTCATGTAAGTAAATGTTGTATTAGTAAATAAAATTACAAGGTGACTAAAAAAAATAAAAGGGATAGAAACTGAATTAATATTTTTTCTTAATTACTCTTTTGGGGTACTAGAGTAATTCACCTCTGAATAAAAAAAACTTTAATTATTATGTATTTAATAAATACAAGACACTATTACAGGAAAAGTGGGTCCCACAGGCCTGACACCTTATTTGAAGTAATGTGGATATAGCAGACTACACTAAGCCTTTGGTAAACAAGTACTGTATGGCTGACAATCCACTCTATTACCTCTACTTTCCTAAATGTAAAATTGGTGTCCATTTATAGTTCAGTGAACTGGGTGTACTCTGGTAATTATACTCTAATTCGACAATTTTGGGGCATTACCCAAAGTGTCTGATGGTTGGTGAATTTGAACATTTTGTTGAGAAGTTTTTGAAGCAACTTAGTGGGTACTGTAATTCAGACAGTACAAAAAGCAAACCCAATTCACTCCACTTTATCACACTAGCAAAATATCTATGGAGAGTAAAATGGTGTGATTATCCATTCATGCTAAGTCTGTAAAGAAAACAAAATATGGGGGACAATGTAAAGCATATCATACAGTCTCACCTGTACAACATTTGATGGTTGGATGTGGTTGACAGCTCGGGCTCTTATTTTCCCTTTAGAGTTAATATCCACTCGCAGAGGTTCATAAATAAAGGTGGGGTTCATGACCTGAACAACATAGGATCCTGATGGAACATTGTTAATCACAAATGAACCATCTTCTCTGCAATGACAAAAATCACATCAGGGGAAAAAACCAAACAATTGTAATATATCAAACCCATTGTAAAACAGACAATTGTATATAAAATTAAATGTTGATGTCCACTGGCAGGACGGTTAGTTCTATGTTGAATCACTTTTTTATGAGTTTCAATTCATGTCCTGGATTATTCAAAATGGATACTACCCATCTACAATGTGAATTTGGGAGAAAATCACAATAAATTGTTGGAAATTTTTTTTTCTTATTTTCTCGAAGTTCTTCTTGGAAGTTGAAATTATGTTTTTCCAATTTTTTTTTTTTTAACGATTCTGACTTTCATTTCTACCGCAAATCACTAGCCTTTTAGCTACCGCTTCCTTATCCATTGATAATGGGGGACCCCCAGTGGAAACCAGGGGTTTCGGATGGGGGAAAATCACAAAAACTTGTAATTTGTGATAGAAATGAAGATCAGAATCTTCCCTAACCTAACTACCTGTATGGTTACCATAGACTTGGGAATAACAATTATTCTCGGACAGAACCAAAGCCTTTTTTCATCTCGGTAATTACTGTACAAGGCTGTTACACTGTATGCAAGTAACTTCCATGTGTAATGTAGCAAAGGTAACCCCCCACCCCCCCCAAAAAAAAAAAAAAAAAACAACGAGCTCTTCTAGACGGTGGTAACAACATGAACTTCAAAAATAAAAAATAAATCTTACAATTTATTTGATTTTCTCGGAAAATAATCATGAGCGGAAGAAATGCAATAGAAGAAAAGTATCTCAGGACTGCCTAAACTACAGATTTCAAAACTTAAAATACCAAAATTCACTACATGACAAACAATACCGACAGGGTTTTGTAAGCTGATTAATTTAATTTCTATTCATTTTCTTGGGCAAATGCTTAGTTTTCGAGATATAGGCGAATTAAGATAGCATCTTAGTCGCTTCTTCAGCTGTGATGCGGCAGATGTTAACAACGTACTGTGAACGTCAGTGTTTCAGTAATTATGAAGGTGTTTTTACAGTTTTGTACATATTACTCTGTTCTATTCATTTTCTTATGAAAATGCTTAGCTTTCTAGATATAGGTTAGGTCAGGTTTTCTTAGGTTATGATTTCAGCGAATTTTTTTTCAACATAACATTGTATCCCCTAATAAAAACAAAAATTAGTATTTGTAAACCTATTTTCAATGAAAATCAGTGGACGGTCATGATCCAAATAATTACCAACGAATCTTCACCCTTACCTGAGAAACCCGTAATGTCCACTGTTGGTGAAAATTTTAGTGTTAGCAAACCACTCAGCCGGACTGACGATGGAGGAATCTGGTCTCACAACTCTGCCTTCAATCCTGTACCGTTCTACCCCAACACTCGGCTCATCTTCGCCATCACCGTACACAGGTACAAGGGCACACAACCCTGTTAACAGTATCGGTAATAATTTTCGATTCATAATTTGGGAAACTTGGTCACGTCACGACAATCACAGGACATCCGCCAGTGACATCAGCTTGTTGACAACACTCCGATGGTCGTCGTCTGCGGAGGAGCGTCAGCCAGCAGTCCCACCCAGTAAAGTGGATACACCAAAATTACTATAAATATGGAAGGTTACAATCAATAAAAATAAAATAAAATAGGAAATATGCATCTTTGAATAAATATTTTAACAATGAATGGTTCAATGCTCATGAATATTAGCGATTTGTCTTTGTCGTCTGCTTTAGGATAGACTCGACCAGAGATGGCCCTCGGAAATTTGAGATTTTTTTTTTACTCATAATTGATAAGCACTGTCTATTGTAGAGAATGTGGTATATTTATGATCAAGTTATAATAAAAAAAAACAATAATTATAAGATAAATATTTGTATATATATATTTTTAAGTAGTCAGCATGACCGATAAATATCCTATAACTTTAAGGTTCATGGCGTGTCCTGTATACTAGACGAGGGTGCCGCTTGGGGCACCTCCACCTGTCTGACCTGAGCTAACTAAAGCAGGACATTTGTAATTTGGAGTGAATGTTTAGTTTGATAGAGGAAGGTTTGTCGACACATGTTCTTATGAAGCGTAGAAATTACTAATGCTTATAAGCTTTTATCTGAAAATTTTGTAAAGTTATTAGTTATATTGGATTTGTCTAATTTAGCGTCATTAATGTGTTTGGAAGTCACTAACTTCCTTTTGAACGTTTAATTTGTCAACATACAGTATATGAATACAGTTATCTCATGGTACTTAAAATGATTTATGGCTTGGGTCCATAGTATATTGTGGATTTAATCAAAACAACTAACCTTAATAATAAAAATTGATATTAGGTATTATGACCAAGGATAGGTGACAAGTCATGAGATGCTTATTTCCAGTAGATCGTATGTCAATACCATTTGATCTTAGGTGGTCACCCATCCAAGTATTGTACTAACCAGACCCAAAGTTGCTTAATTTTGCTGATCAGACAAGAAATGGTGTTTTCAATGTTTAGCTGTCATCTTAACTTAATCAAACCACTGTTAGTTCGTGTAAGGGTACTATTACTGGTTAGTAAGCAAGCCTATGCCTAAGCAAGGGACTACTGGAAATTAGTATCTGGTGGTTTTGTTAGCTGTCCTTGGTCTAATTGTCTTTCTGTTTATCATTGTTCTATACTTGCACAGTCTAGGTACAGTCGGAAACCATAATCTCTAGCCCACCTTGGTCGGTGCTGGAGGTTAGTACAGCGTCTTTTCTGGGCAGGGGCCCACTCTAACTATCACGAGGCAACACACACACGAACACACAGTCCTCGTTATAGTTAGAGTGGGCTCCCGTCCAGAAAGGACGCTGTACTAACCTCCAGCACCGACCCAGGTGGGCTAGAGATCATGGTTTCCGACTGTACATAGGAAACTGTATCCCTCCACAGTCTATGTACACTGTAAAGAAGTGGTCCCCAACCTTTTGTAGGCTCTGGGCCACATTGTAAATATAGTGGAGGGTGCCAAAACTTTGGATCTACATTCAAGAAAAAACCCCTCACATATACAGTTATTTGCAGCTTTACATAAATGTAACTGTTACCAGTTTCATACTTTTTACATTTACTCTTTCTGGCTGGTTCCCTTTCTCTGGGTCTAATCTGGGGTAAATACCCACGTCCTGTACACGACAGATTCGGGACAAACGACAAAGTCGTATCAAGTTATTAGATATTTTCATTATTTTCACTTACGAAGAATCCCGAATATTTTAAAAATTTCTAATAAACCCTTACGGGTTCCATAATATGGTTCCGCGGGTGCCAATACAACAGATTGGGGACCACTGCTGTATAGTCTTTATACATGTGCTGTTATACAGGTATATTGTACAAACTGAATTATATTCCTGTATAATCTGTATACATGCTAACATACACACCTGGGAATGTATGTTGATAAATTGAAGTTTTCTGACCATTGTGAGAAAAAGGTAAATCAGGCAACTAAGCTAGTAAGTCTTATAAGAAAGAAACTGTGTTCAGGTTGTGGAAAGGACACAAAAGGTTGCTGAGAGGGATGTAAGATCAAAAAAGGTCATGCAGCATCAAGGGCCTCTGCAGAAATGTTGAAAAAGATTACAACCAGTACTGAATGGGAGAGAAAGAGCTCTAGAATCGTCTCGAGCATTGGGACAATATAATCATGTACGGAGTCCCTGAGAGTTAGCTAGATGAAGCTGAAACTAGGAAAGCACATGACAAAATGAAATTGCAAAATATTTGTATAGAAGTTCTGAATTTGTCAGCTGCCCCTTACAGAGTTGAGTAGGCTAGGGAAAAGTAGGAGAATTAGCCCTGCCCTCTCAGAATTGCAGTAAAAACTAGGAAAAATGTGTGATATCATTTGACAGACAAAATCTTTGCATAGAATATAACCTTTAAGAATACTTTCAGAAGTCCAGACTACACAGTAATGCAGGGGAAACAACACAAGGAACTCCTGGTGAGCCTTAAGCAGAAGAGAGGATTCGATAAAAAACAGGGATGGACTCCGGTGATTTACACTAAGTATAAACAAAGAGAAAGTAGTGGGTTAAGTTCACCAACACAGAGCAAGAAGAATGGACAAGGGGGGAACAGCAAATCATCCCCAGCCCCTCGACCTCACACTCAGGAGGTAGTGTACAACATACTGTATAAATAATTATATATCTGACCACACCGCACACAGTACCTGTACGATGAATAGAATAAATGAGGCAGCTGCTGAGACAGAAAGGAGGCCAGACCCACCATCAAGTTTAGAGCCATTACTGAGGATTATTCCCAGTTTGAAAGTCATGTACACAAACACTGATACTTCCTCAAAAAGAGAGTGGAGTTTGAAACCCTACTTAAAACCCATCAACCTGAAATAGTAAGAAAATTGACCCAGAAGATTAAGTGTAATATATAACACTATAATTCATTTATGAACTTATCTAGGGCAACCTGTAAGAGGGGTGTGGTTATTTATAATGGGACATTAGAGCCAGCTAGGTGAGGGTGGAGCGGAAGATGTTTTTGAAGAATCAAATTGGTGCAAAATTAAACTAACGAGCCTTGCCTCATTGTTGGGTGTATTTATAGAATCCCAAATAGCCGTTTACTAAATTAAAGGAATTTAAGATCCTTAATAGACAACACAACAGTGCTCATATTTTCAGCCACCGGCTGCAACTCAATTAATAAACCGTTTATTATTATTATTATTATTATTATTATTATTATTATTATTATTATTATTATTATTATTATTATTATTATTATTATTATTATTATTATTATTATTATTATCATCATCATCATCTCTAGCCGCCACCTTATCATGGAAGACTACCGTACAATTATGGCGACATCAACTGGAGAAACAAAATTACCTTAAAAACCCTTTAACTCTTTTTGTAGTAACTCTTAAGAGACAATTTTCCATTCCAACATATTAAAGATCTGACTCACTGTAGAGGGGAACAAACCCCAAAACTGCTGGATCTTATCATAACTAACAAGGAAGGTATGGTGGCCAAGTTGGAACATTTCGCCATTGTCACATGATGTTGTCCTTCAGATTTAACTGTTACTTGGAATACATGATGTGAGCAGGCCAAGGATCAAATACTGTACTGTATTACTTTTACTTTTATTCTCTTCACGACTGATTGGCTCGTTAGCCGTTTGGGCAATTGATCACGTCTCTGTTACGCACTGTTGGCAAGTACTGGGCATACACTGTCTCCTGAATGTACTTGAACCTGCTCCAGTGTTGGTAAAGTCTGGCCTTGATAGAGCTCTCACTCATGTGCCGTCACAACACTTTCTGGCAGATTGTTCCAAGAGTTCACAACTCTCACTACGAAAAAGTTTGCCCTCACAGTTTTCTGGACCTGCTGCCTCTTCAACCTTGAGCTGTGACCCCTTGTGGGGGCCAGCGTCCGCCAGCTCCAGGTAAGGACACTCGACTGAGTAGTGCCGCACAACGTCATTCGCTGAGTGACTTGAAAGCAGAGGATATTTGTCACTAACGATCTAGCGACTTTATAATAGAAGACGCGCTGTGGTTGCCATGATGCTGACCAGAGGTCGTATAAGAAATTGTCTCAAACACAATATTTGAGAGACAAACAGAATAAAAGTCACTCGATTTCCTCACTGTGCTAAGATGTATAAATACCGTATATAAAATCCTCGTGGCACTTAGTATTTCAGTTATTACAACACAAATTCGCGGAGCTGCCTTTGTGTGTCTTTACAGCTGATTCACCAGGCAAGAAGATGAAGGTGGCAGTGTGTGTGATGGGGGGTGAGGGAGGGGATTTTGAGAATTGCAAGTAAACGCCAGTTAACGACGTGTCCTAATATTATTTATTAAGTAATTATTAGATGTTTTAATTGCCTGTATGTTGGCCTGGTGAGTTATTGCTAGACATTAACATACCTAGGTATAAGCTAGGCATCACATTTTGGATTGAACAAAAAAAGCAACTTTTCCAATAAAAAAAAAAAACGGGAAAATAGGCGGACGTTCTGGAATGTCACCCGGGGCGTGCTAGGAGGATGCTCTGGAACGTCACCCTGGGCCTAGGGGTTAATAGCCTGGTTTTTGGGTGGAACTAGTTTTTGGAATATCAGTTTTAGGCGATTTAGCTGTACTACAGTATATAAGAACGGTCCAATAACTGTTTCCCACCTCCTGGTTATCTAGTGTTATCACACATGTAGCCTTACATGAAGTTCCAGCTGTCTAATCTCCTGTACTGTACATATGTATTTATAAACTTTGCAGTCTTCTTTGTATATTGCAGTGGTGATTGCCTTACCTTTACAATACAGTAATTTCTTACCAACACAGGATGCTGATGTGGCTTGGAGTGTTGTGCCTATTATTAGGCTCTCCAGACATATGTGTGGGTAGTGAGGTGTTGTCATCTCAGCTGTTCATCCTGCCCCTCACACATCAAAATTTCAGCTTGCCAACAGCAGGTGAGACTAATAATTAACATGTACTGTACTATACTGTACCTTGAGAGTTAGTTAGTTATTTAAGTTCTTATTGTGAATATAGAACAGGTAATTGAATTTTTCTGTCCATTTTGATCAGTGAATAAACATTATGGAATAATATTTTTATAAACTTACTGGATATGGCTTCAGATATGGTGGACTGGAATCCAAATCTATTCCAGGGTGTTCTTCAGTTCTGAGAGTAATTTTTGTGTGCATTTTAAGAAACCTGCAAAATTAGTTATGGAAATTGGCAGCACTGAAAATTTTCCATTAGGGGTGTTGGTGGTAGAGTGGTAATGCACATGTCTCTTACTATGTCAAGAGTTCTAGTCCTGCTTGAACCTACCAAACATCACAGGTTTCCCAGACTCTGGTTTACTCCTGTATTAACACTGGATAGACCAACCTCCCAAACACTAGTAAGCTGATAAGTGGTAAAATGATTAAAAGAAGAATTAGAAAATAAATGCACAGCTTCAGAACTTGCTCAACTCTTCATTCCTATCTTAAACTAAATTGGCAAATTAAATTTTGAAAAAAATTGAGTGTAACAAAAATATAATTTGTGTGATAAAATTAAATTTTATGAAATTTGTGACAATATGACAAAGACAGCATATATTGAGACAAAATGGTAAAGGATAATTTATGACATCACGATTACAGTGTACAGTACTGTATATATTTTGCAAAATCAGATGGAGTGTTAGAATTGAATTTCAGTACTGTCTGTTAAATTGAAAATAGAATTAAATCAAATTTTGTTAATGGAGGCTTACTTTCCCCTCCACCCCACTCATACATAATTAATCTTTCCCTACAGAACTGTCAGATACTTAGCTAAAATTCCACATGAAGGGTTATGAAGTCCACTTGAGGCTCTTGACCGTTTTGAGTCATAATTACGTTGATATAACTAAGTTGTCCTGTATCACGGTGGTGTAGGTAGCTCTGGATTTCGACAGGGGCATCAGCTCTCTCCAACAAAAAGTCTGGCAATAAAATGATATCACTGTGTTACACGTTGTCACTCAAATTATTAAGTTAATATAAATTTTACTTTGACAGACTAAGTCTTGTTTCATAAAATTAATATTTATAGTATAATTGTAATATAATCATAGTTTACAGTGCAGTAAAATCCCTGAGTGCTGGACCACCTGAGTAACGTCGTGTCCGAATAACAACACCAATCTTGGAAAAAATTATTTAAATATTTAAAAAATATACAGTACTGTATATATATTTTGTGGGTCATTGTTATTGTTGTGGAGCGATGTGGCTTGGTCCCGCCAGCCCTTCCCACATCACAACAACACAGCTGCACTGCTCAGTCTCCGTGTGGCTATTATTCAGTGAAGATGTGAGGATAATGCTGAAGCAAGTATGTTTGGGTAAGGCCCCAAAGAGCAGAAAGCACTTTACCATGAAGAATAAACTCAAATGTGCTAGCCATGATTGACAGTAAATGCTCTGTTCTTGAGATAATGCAGAAATATTTGGAACTCTGAATTTATTGAAAGCATATTGTAAGTGTGATCCACTTTATCTCAAGTGAAAGTGGGTCCCATACACACCCGCATAATCTTCTCTACACAACACATGTCACTGCAGCTGTGGCCTTCGAGATGGCTATGCATGTTGTCACAGATTCATGTAATGAAACTAAAAGATGTGGGATGTTAGTACTCTATGTGACTTAGAAATATAAGAAATATAGTATATAATTACAGTACTGTACAATACGTATATCTGAAATCATTTAGTACATATTAAACATGACCTGTGCCAATTTTGGTGCCTTTACCACAAAGCCCAAGAATTTTTCACAAATCTGCTCTATTTTATAGGAGCTGTCTCATGAATTGATTATCAATCTTTTGGGTTATGCCTGGAATCCTGCACGAGCCATTAAAATTAAGGACAATCATATTTTAAGGAAAACACTATAATTACCGTATTACTCACAGACTGATGTTATTCCATTTAGAGTCTTTATGAATGGTCATTATTTTTTCACTTACTGTATACAGTATATAATGGTCACACAGGTGTAACATACCGGCCTAGCCTGCTGAACATGCCAGATCTTCCCAGTTGGCTTCATTATACATATTCTCCTGGTGTGCACACTGGTTTTGTGTATGGAGTCCCTCCTGAAGGCATTCATGATTTTCAGGTATGTGCAGTACAGTATCAGAATTCATAACTTTAAAATGTTGTTGTGTTGTCCCTCATGGTGGGACAGGAGATAATGCCTGACCCATCCACTAAGCCACCAACACTTCCCTACCAAATTTCAGTTGTTCTTCAAAACTGTGGAAATGCATAAGGAACATACAGACACACACACACATACCCTATAATATATTTGTTATACAGATATACTGTACAGTAGTTTATAATGTACTTTTACTTAGGGCAGGATTAAGTCCAAGAAGTCATGAAGTGCAGTATTTTTGTAGATCAATTAACTTTTTTACCTGTAAATGCTGTCATTCATTTACATAAAACACTTATGATCTTTTTTTCTGGATACAGTACAGTATTGTATTGCTCTGATTACTTGCCTTTATATTGATCATTAAAAATGAAATAATAGAGCTAAAAATTTTTTTTATTTATAACATAACCAAGTTAGTAATAATTATTTTATTTTAACAGGTAGAGGTGATAGCCAGAGACAAACACACTTATGAGACATCCCATCATGTTTTTAAAATGGAAGTTTTAGACCAGGCCAGTAAGTTTTCTCTATTTAAAATTTTTTCAGTATGTTGAAATATAGATTCGGTGATTTAAATTGGTCCAGTGAGACACACAGTTTTAGCCATGAAGTCTACAGGCTGCACACCAGGCTAACTCATGATATTGGCAGTTGGCATCACTTTAAACTGAATTGGTCAGGCGTGTCGGGTCATGACTGTAACAAGCACAGTGTTACCATTTGGGTTTTTGTTTGTTGAATGACAAATTAGGCAGTGAATTCATAAAGTCATCAAGATTGTTCTGGTAAAGTAAAAGTGGTAGTTGGTGTAACACTTGTGTTGTCATTTGCAATTGAAGATAATTTTTTTTGTGTGGAGGTGGAGGTAAGATTTGTGGGTAAATGCTAAAACCAATAAGTGCCACTTGTTATGATATACAAGGCAGGTTTTGCCATGGATATACTAATGCAGGAATCTCATAAATCTCTTTGTCTTTGTTATACAGTACCTTGTACAGTACTGTATATTGAAACCTTCAGTTTTGTGTTTATCTTAATAATAATAATAATAATAATAATAATAATAATAATAATAATAATACAGCTGTAATAATAATAGTTGGTCTTTTGTTTCTCAAAAGCACCAGTTCCTCCAAAGAATTCACTAGTGCTCGAAACACTACAAAGTCAAAGACATGAGAAAAAAGAAATAGTACTGCACTACAATAAAAGATCACAAAAAGTGATAGTTCCACTTTTATCATTCATATACCCTTAAGTTTAATACTTCCTAAACCCTGTAATTCTCTATCACTGTAATCTGTTCAGGGTCATAAACTTCCAAAAAAGGAAAGGTTAAAAGTTGTCTTTTAAAGGCCTCCATAGAAGTCACCCGTGCTTAATTGTATAACATCTGTTTGGTTTACCTATTTCCTATTTGTCTTTTGTTGATTTATGATGAGTAGAACCTTGATAAAATGGTTATAAAATGTGATTTCATTCTTGGCATTAATTTTTAAATTGTAAATTTTTGGTATGGGAATTACAGTTGCTATTAGTACCCTTTATGCATCAATGGTGTGCAGTATTTTTGTATGATAGAGTAATATTATCCACAGGTAAGCCGTATGAAGTGCGCTTTAAGATACAAAATATGAATGTTGAGGAGCTGTTGGTAGGAAGACGTTGGGATCGATTGCATCAAGTGATAAGTAATGATCTGTGGCAAGAGAGTGCAGATGACCTAATTGTGACATCCCTTGCTTCTGCTACTCAACGTGGTGATCGATTACCTGCCAGCCCAGATGAGAAGGAAGGGTAAGTGTCAAGTGTGTTAAAGTCGGTTATGCCCACAGTATGTATATACAGTACCTGTATTAGTTATCCTCAAAGTTTTCATACACAATACTTGGTTGACTATTTGTAGATGAAAAAATATTTGAGTATACTGTATACTATACAGTGGAGTAGTGATAATTTGCAAAATTTAAATTAACTTTCTTAAATTCGTGGGTGCCTCTAATACTACGTCTTTTTTATATTTTGCAATAATAATTATAAGTCGGTTGCTGCAGTGTTTATTTACTTAAGAATCGTTAAAAATTTGGAAATATCATTTCATTGCTTTAATGTTACTTATAAATAAAGCAATTAGTATACTAATATAAAACTATAAAATAAGAAAAATAACGAGTGGGAAGTGGCTGGCTGGAACAAAAATTCCTCTCCCTTCCTTTCTGCTTATGGAGTGCAACATCTTGACACCTTTATAATGACAGTAGGCAATTTTACCATAAATCTTACATTACTGTATTTAGATTCATTTGGTGCCAGGTTAATAAAACATTATCGTAAAATAATCTCTTTTACTGAAAAAATCCCACACATTGCCAGATGAGTTATTGAGTTGTATTAAATTTGTAGTACAGTACTGTACTTTCTTTACATAAGCAAATAACTGATCAGCCAGCCACTCTTGTGCCTGTCTATCTCTATGTTGGTGTAATATTGTCACCTAGAAGGTGATTATGAGAAGGGAAGGAGCTGTTTATTTACCTACCTTACTTACCTAAAGGTGACCATGCCGAGGGAAGGAGACCAGTGTCCTATGTAGGATCCCTCCATTGTTCTTCGTCACTTTGTCGGGATATTTTGAAGCCCAGTACTGTTCTTGATTCCACAGCTTGGACTGCTAGACTGTTCCATAGGTCATCACCCTATTGTTCGAAGAAGTATTTCCTTATGTTTGTTCTGCATGATAACTTGGCAAGCTTGTAGTTATACCCCCATGTGTTGGTGGTGCGTGACATACTCCGAGATCCTACTGTATGCAAATTGCATTAACTGGATAGACTGGGTCATGACAAAATGCCATTCCTATGACAGGTATAGTCAAATGCACAAGTATTTAAAAGAGTAAATAATGACAAAATAGACAAAAGAATAAGAGTACTGTGGTGGTCCCATATAATGGCACTTATAAAGTATATAATTAATAGTCTTGGACCTGGTAACTTTAATACACTAAATGAGGCATAATGATAACAAATCACTGGCAAGAACACATGTCACATAATGATATACAAGTATCACCCAATTATCAAAGTAGCACATAAGGCTGAAAAAGTCACTTAGATGATAGAGGTAAAATACACAAGATCACTTAGCTGTAATGTAGCAGACGCTAGGCAGAGACTGGCTAGTAAGCTGATAGGTGGCGAATATGATAAGAAAAAGAAAAGAGTCCACTCACAGGCTGTTGAAGGAGGGAAGATGAGAGCAGAGAGTAGCTCTGAGGGGTGAGTGAGTGTGAAGTGAGTACTAGAGAGTGCGCTGCAGGAGCAGCCCGACAGGGCCAATATGGGCCTGCATTGTGGGAAAATCACGGGCTCATGACGTCACATCACAGAAACCTGATTTTGATTGATAGGTGATGCCTTCTTTTGCTTGAGCTTTGTGATGCAGGGGGGAGAGGCGTCAGGGTGGCTGGCATCTGTGTGTCGACAGTTATTTTCCCACGAATATATGATGGTAAAACATGACAGGAACCTGTCTAGCGAGACTGAGTCTGTGTAACATGGTGAGCTCGGGCTCTCAGTAGGCTTAGCCATGTCAATAATGTTATTATTATCGACTCTGTATCTGTATTTTTCTGACTAAATAAACTGTTTCTATAACCCACACAAGTTTGGAAAATGGCTGTACAACAATGATGATGGTGTACAGTACAGTATAAGCAGAATTTACTTTTTAAAATATCAGTGCAATCCTTTCTTTGGTTTTGCCTTACTTATTGTTAATCTTTTCCTTTACAGAGTGTATGTGAGCTATGGCAGTTCAGTGCCTTTCTCTGCTGCTTTACTTGAATTAGAGAAGGAAGTTGAGCCATTGTGGCACCACCAGCCATGTCCAGCATACTTCAAGAAAACTTCCTATGAGAGATTTTTCCGACAACAGAATTTTGCAGTTGATTGGTGCAGTTTCAAGCTGGTAAATGCTTGCTTCGATTAATTAATGATTCATAGTGTGTGTCTAAGTGAGATTAACATTTTATATATGTATGTCAAGTTTTGCTTTCACTCACACTTCTTTACTTTTTTTTTTTTTTTTAATCCTCTTCACCACTGATTGACTTCTTAGCTGCTTGGGTGGTCGGTCACATCTCTCTTAAGCACTGTTAGCAAGTACTGGGTATGCACTGGCTCCTGAATGTATCTGAACCTGCTCCAGTGCTTGTCAAGTCTGGTCTTGAAAGAGCTCACAGTCGGTGCCATCACAACACTCTTTGGTAGGTTGTTCCAAGAGTTCACAATTCTCTCATCGAAAAAGTTTGCCCTCACAGTTTTCTGGACTTGTGGCTTCTTCAACCTTGAGCTGTGACCCTTTGTGGGGCATTGCCTGTCTGTAGTGTGAGCTAGGCAGTTGCTGGCTCTCTAATCTCTCTGGATAACACAAACTCAGTTGAAAGTTGTGTTACAGGTACAGGAAGCCCCCTAAGTTCACGGACTTTTATTTCACGGTCCTTTATTATTCGCGGATGACACCCTAGATGTACTCAAGAATGTCTGTGGGTAGTTTTAAAGTTGCCATCTTTTTCGCAGCTGGGGCAGGGAGCCATTTGTTTAAGAGACAGTAATTTTCTTTACCTGTATTGTAAATATTTGTGTGTGTGTGTGTGTGTGTAGACACACACACACACACACACAAATAAATAATAATAGGAAAATACTCTCACAAATAATCAGAAACAAATTTATTATAAATGTGACAGTCTACCCTCAAGTCCGTGCTGTATTACTTTATTAATAAAGCACGGACTTGAGGATAGACTCACGTTTGTAATAAATTTGTTTCTGATTATTTGTGAGAGTATTTTCCTATTATTATTTATTTGTATGTGTTTTGTGTGTGTGTGTCTACACACACACACACACACACACACACACACACACACACACATATTTACTTATGCATGTTTTAAGTGAGAAAAACTTTAAACGCGGTTTTCTCGGATTCAAATTTTGCCGCAAATAATTCATATGATGCGGCGCACCTCATATGCTGCTCATTAATGAAGTTCTTTTGCTCCATTCCCCAAATTAATTACTCAGCCAGACTAATGCACCTATCTAAAGAAACTTTCTTTTGTTCTTTTAATGTGTGGCTAGTATGCCCCAGCGTGGCACCACCAAAGTCAAGACAAAGCACCCAGCTAGCAAACTACGAACCCAGCAAATTTCAAAAGTAGCCACTTTGAAAAATACCAGTTTCCTGGAAGCTACATAAATGGTAGAGTAGCTGCCTGTAATGACAAAATGTGGAGTGCCTGCTCGTTTGAATGGTAGTGGGGATCCAGTTTAGGAATAGTTACTAGAGTTTTATTTTGTAGTTCCAATTGTAAAGTTATGTATGAAGTTTTATTCTCATTACTATAAGGAATTAAGAGATTTTTTTTATCTACTTTAGTACGAGAACAAAAAGAATATGATGATTGGAGAAGATGCCAGTGGGGAGGATGAGGGACCCAAGTCTCCTGTGATATCTGCTCTAGAAAATGAAGGACGTGTCTATTTACAGAGGAGAGATCAGGTGAGATTTTTTATTATTAGTTTGGATTGAGTTTCCCATGGTGCCACTAACCACTTTCTTTGTTTGGTGGCTTGGAATGCTGTACACTCATTAAGCACATTGTCCACTGTACAGTAATATGTTTTACAGCATTATATTATGTCTTTCTTTCTCACTGTTTTATTTATTTATTTATTTTTTTAAATACTTGTACTGTACAGCAGACTGTCGATTTAAAGTGATTCAATACACGGGTATAAGTTTATTGGTTTAAAGCGACACCCACAATTAAGGGCAATGTTTTAATTTAAAGCGAATCTTTCCTATTTTGCGTGAGTCAATCTGGCGCAGCACATTTTAAAATTCGTACCTAATGTTTCTCTAGGCGCGCTACACTGTCCTAAGGGCAAAGCTGTACTGTACATGTACCCAAAATAATGTAGTAAATGATTACTAAAATTTTTGTCTAGTGCAAACTAAAGCTTAATTATATTCAAATTAATCACTATCTTATAAGAATTCCAGCAATGTAAACTATATTCACTCTGGTCACTTCTGTGACATTTTATAAACAGAAAACAAAAACTCAATCTAAAGGACATAAATAAACAAATAAATACTTCACTAGACCTTCAGCCCCAACTGTCAAATGTGTCACTGTCACCCCTCCCCACCATATCCTCCCAGCCAGGGTTGGGTGGTTATAGGTTTACAGTTTTTATCTTATATAATATCACAGACTAAAGTTAGGAGAATATAATTTGCATTGCTAGAATCCTTGCAAGATAGCGAATAATTTTAATATACCGGGTAAACAACATATATTTTGCACAAGAGATAAAAAAATTAGCCTTTTGTAATAAAATTAATTAAAACTAAAATTTGTATGTCTAATGCAAACTATAGCATGTATATATTCAAACTAATCACTATCTTATAAAAATTTCATCAATGTTAATTATATTCTCCCAGGTCAGTTCAGTGACATTTTATAAGAGAAAAACTTAGTCACTCTTAAGGACAGATAAATAAATAAGCAATAGACCTTGGCATCAACTGCCAACATATCACCTCACGCCCCCCCCCAATCTTCCCAGCCAGTAAACAGACCATTTTGCATCCCTTAATTTTAGCTGTGTTTATGTATGAGTGTTTGTTTTAACATAATACTACAAATAACAATATTTTGTTTATTCTAGGAGATGGGCTTAGGTATATCAGGTAGACACTCAGTCTTTTTGATTATTTTGTGTTTCTCTCAAGCACCAAAATAAATTATTCCATTGAAACAACACTTCTATTTAGTGCAAATTCAGTTTAAAGCGACCTCTCTTGGAACATACTTCGTGTTATATCGACATTCTACTGTACATAAATTTTTTCTAATGACCAGGTGCCTTTCATTACATATTTTCAATACAATCAGCACCCAGTTAATATACATGATTCATTCTTCAAAACCCCTATGTTAACTGAATGTATGTTCAGCAGATATTACTCCAATTTCCAAAAGACACCCATGCTATAAATTGAGATACAACCCAGAACATTCCTCCACACCCTCCATCTTTTTTATGCCCTAAATTGTCTCTAATAATGACAGAAAGGTGAAATATGAGCACAGAAACTTAAAACAGTATAAATTTCTTACACTAAATTATCATATCCTTTTGCATACTTTTACTTTTATCCTCTTTGCCCCCCTGTAACCACCTCCCTTCACCACAAGCCTCAAATGTGGAGAACCTGGCACAATCATCTCTTCCCCAAGAGGAGGAGATGGTTGAAGGCCTCGTTATAGCCGAATACTGGCCAGTAGGCACTCGCGATAATCACAGTTGTGCCCTCTATTAGCATTTTAACTGTAAAGTTTTTTTTCCAATACTCATGAGTTTGTTTTTGGCAAGCTGGGTGGTGGGCTAGCATTAACACCAGAGTTTAGGACCTTTTCTTCATAAACACTGTACAGTGCCTCAATAAAGAGAGAATATGGGAAAATGTGATCCGGTCTATGAAAAAATCAACTCCAAAAAAGTTTTCCAGGAAAGGAACCATTCATAAATTGAGGAATGCCTGTACAGGTACTCAATCAAGGTATACACTCCTCGTCATTGTATTATGCGCGGGGTCGTGATGAACATAAACAAGATGAAATATTAATAAAAAGTTAATCTGAGAAGTTAAGAAACTTCCGGTAGTCTATAGGCCTCCCTTTTCTCTTGATACACTCCTGCAGGCATGAAGGAACTGACTCGGCCAAGTTGTGGATTATTTGTAGGTCTTAATTATTCCATTCCTCACGAATGGCTGCCTCCAGCTTGGGGACGGTATTTGTGTCCTTGTCTTGTAGACAAAGCTTGCTAATACTCCATTTATTTTCTGTTGGGTTAAAGTCAGGCAAATTGCTTGGCCAATCACTCATGAAGTCTACCTGACAGTCAACAAGCCATTGTATTACAGATTTTGCTGTGTTACATGGGGTATCATCCTGCATAAACACATCAGCGCGGCAATTTTCAAAAGACCCGGGCAAATAATCATAAAGCAGCTCCAAGTAGTTAAATTTGTTCATCATCACATTCCTAGGTAGCACAACAAGAACACCAGTTCCAAAGTATGAGAAGCAGCCCCACACCATTAGTGACTGAGTATGCTTAACTGTGCTAAAAGTGAACTTGGGGTCAAGTGAATCACTCCCGGGGCACCTCTTCACATTAAAAGTACAACTTCCAGTAAAAGAAAACGTTGCCTTGTCACTCCACAGCACGTGCTGCCACTTGGTCGTATCCCACTGAGCGTTAGCCTTGGCAAAAGCAACCCTACGCTGCCTCTGGACAAAGGTGAGGAGTGGCTTTATGCATGCTCGGTGGGTGCGAAACTGCAGGTTGTCATGGATGTGGCGGTGAACGGTCCTTACAGAAACATCACCAAGAAGTACAGTTTCTTCTTTCAATTCCCATGCTGACAGACATGTATTAGCATCAAGTTGCCTCTTAAGAACAGTTAACGTGCGTTGGGAAGTTTTTTTTAGCCTTCCGTGGCCGCCTGCTGTGCACTGGTATCGTTTAATCCAAATCTGAACTGATCGTTCACTCACACCAACAATTCTTGATATTTCCTTTACAGGTTTCTTGCCCTTATGCAGACTAATAATTGACGCTATCTGCTCTTTTGTTAAATCTTTCCTCTTGCCCATTGTGGTAAAAAAAGCAAAGAAACAACGGGCGTTGTGGCAATAAATAGGAGCAATGTCGGGGGGGGGGGGTAAAACTCATAAATCTTCGTTCACAAAATTACGTGGCAACTGGTTAACGTGTTGATTGCTGGCTAACTTGTCCTCGAGTCTCCCTTCGCTGCCAGACTTACAATGCCTGCCTCAGCCTCAGCTGGCTGGCATGGAGGGGTGCGAGACACTTCAGCAAAGATCACTTCCCGTCGGCCACCTCGCACATAACGCAATGGCGAGGAGTGTATGTTGGAGTTATTTGTAATAGTTTTTATTGTTATCTTCAAATACTGCATTTAGGTTACTTATAGAAAAATACTTCACAAAGTGCAAACTGAATCATTTATTTTGTCTTGAAATTTGGATTCTCCTTTTGAATAAATATACAGTTTACTGGTAAATACATGCTGTAGTTAATTAATGAATAATGTAGAGGGTAATTTGTTTTCTTTTTGCAGGTGGAGAAACGTTCATACACTTTTGATGTGGTCCATACTATTCTCATTCCTCTCGTGGTGATGCTTGTTTTACTAGCACTCCTTACTTTGGCAATGTGCTGCCATAGGAACAACATGTAAGTATTAGATGGATTGAGTATACTGTAACTGAATATTGTTAGGTACTGTATGTAACTGAAAGCATGTTTCAGAAGCTACATATATTTTAACCTACGTCAGTAATTAAGCACATTCATACAGGCAAACTTACTCACTCTCCTTGAAACGGTAACTGACTACATGGATCAAGGTCTACCAATGGAGGTGTTGTACTGTACCTGGATTTTTCTAAGGTGTTTTACAAAATCCCTCCTGTATGGCTAGCCAAGATCCAGGTACATGGCATCGCAGGCAAAATATTGAAGTGGATTAACAACTCTAGCTTGAAGACAGACAACAAAAAGTGATCATAAATGGAGTACATTCAGAATGGAAAAAGGTTCTCAGTGGAGTACCACAAAGACCCACCCTGTTTGTGATCTACATAAATAACATCGATGAAAATATATTGAGCAACATTGTCAAATTTGCAGACGACACAAAGATATTTGGGAAGGTAGTAAGTCGACATGATGTTGCAACAATGCAAAGAGATTTGCACTAGCTGTTCAAATGGTCATTAGACTGGCAAATGCTTTTTAATTTGACAAAATCTTAGTCTGCACGGAGGATACAACAACCCTAATTACAACTTTTCTGTTAGTTACACTTTCCTGGATACTGTGACAGTTTAGTCACTGAAGGCAGTGCAAAACTTGGGAGCAGCAGTGAAAAGGGCCAACCGAGATTTTGGAATAATAAGGCATACAGTACCTACAAATACAAAGATTGGGAAATGTAAGTTTCTTGTACATTCTAGTCTGGATGTACAGACAAGGAAACACTACCTCCAGAAAAGGTGCACTACAAAGTGACTAAGATGATTCCAGAACTATACCATCTTGATTATCCAAGTAGACTGAATAGACTGAAGGTCTTAGGACTAACCTCTTCAAACAAGACACAAGAGGGCAGATCTCATAGAAACATTAAAAATCTTTAAAGAGATGACAAACTTAAAAGCCAAGATATTTTGCAGAACAAATACCACACAGAGGGTGGTAGACATTAAAAATTTTACCAGCCCAAGCTGTGAAGTCATGAACAGCACTGGGCTTCAAAATAGCCATTGGCAAAGTGATCAATAACAATGGAGGGATCCTATACAGGCCACTGGCCTCCTTCCCTTGGCATGGCCACTTCTAGAGGGTGATCATTGAGTAAATAAGGCGAAACGTGTAGGAGTCCATTTGCAGGCTTAAGTATAAGATAGATAGTAAATGAGCCTATGTTGTGTTCAGACATAATGGAGGCCCTTTTCATTAGCAGCCTGAACCTGAGGTGCTTTCTCTTACCAACAGTGCCCTTCTTTGGCATCATTGGAGACATTTAGAGGGGTTTGAGAGCAGGTTGTTTTAAAATTAAAGGAACAAACCATTTACTCAGCATGCTCAATTTTCAATTTATGAAACCTGGCCAGTTTTTTTTCGAAGATTTATGGAATGGGGAATTAGGAATTTTGCTGGTTTCTCAAAGTTGGCAATATCTTACTGCTGTATCCGAGTTTACCAATGGCCAGAAGACTCGTCTGTCAAGGCTTCTCCCTCGGGAAGTAGAAGAATGTGGTTTATAACTAACACAAATCATTGTGTTAGGGGATTTTTTTAAGCATAGAACTAATTTAGTACTTTGAATCATGCTCTTAATAGTATGTTTACTATTGTAAAAATGATAGTTGGTTTACCAGGGTCATTGATGTCACTCCACCTGTAGTCTCAGATTTTGATTTGTAAAATATACAAATTTATGATGGCTCAAAGACTTAATACAGGTTTCAGTTTTAATCAGTGAATTTCTAAGCACAATGCAACTATTTTTAAATTCTTGTTCAAATTCGCTTGTCAGTTATTGTTCACAGGCTTAACTTTTAATCAGTTCTACGAATTTGTTAGTCATGGCAATATGTATACAGGTACAGTAGTTTCCTCAACTGGTAATTGGTAAATTTAAAAATAGTTTGTTATAGCTGTGCAATATTTTAACATAAGGAAGCAGCATAGATTTTATCATATTTTTTCCCACAAAAACTCAGGGATCAGCAGTCCAGTGACTTTTTTGATGAACTCTTTGATGATTTCCCGCGGTAAGAATTAAAAAAGGGTGATGGCGCTGTAGTGTAACATTGTAGGACTAATATTAATTTGATTTTTAACAAGGAAAATGGTGATGAGACACCAATTTACATGAATTTGTTTGCCAAAGTTTGACAATTTTACAAAAGTGTGTATGTCTGTGTGCTTTCAATTATGAGCATGCTGAAGTGGATTGAGCATTAAACATCACTTAATTTTTAATAAATATTTCCAGTTGTTTATTATTGCATTGTATATTAGGTGAGCATTTTATGATACTGTACAGTTATATTGGTTTCTGAATCACTATTTTTTTTTAAGTGAGCAACAAAAATATTTATAAGAACTGTTTAATTATTAAATTTGGATAATTTTTGTATATACATACAGTATTTTTTATATCTTGTATAATTTATTTATTAATTTTTTTGGTAAATTTCATCCATTTTACTTTTCCCCTTATATTAATCTTTGCCCGGTCGAGGGTAGTGGTTTGAAAATGATACAGCAAGTTGCAAAAAAAAAAAGGAAAGAAAAAATACTGTAGGCAATAGAATATTTCATTAACATTAGCCACTTACCCATAACTCAGATTGAGTGATTTGTTCTAACACAACCTTTAGTCACTTGTTACTGGATGATATGGGGACAATGCTAAGAGACCACCACTAGTCTTATGCTAACAGAGACCACCACTAGTCTTATGCTAACAGAGACCACCACTAGTCTTATACTAACAGAGACCACCACTAGTCTTATACTAACAGAGACAACCACTAGTCTTATGCTAAAGAGACCACCACTAGTCTTATGCTAACAGAGACCACCACTAGTCTTATGCTAACAGAGACCACCACTAGTCTTATGCTAGCAGAGCACACCACTAGTCATATGCTAAAGAGACCACCACTAGTCTTATGCTAACAGAGACCACCACTAGTCTTATGTTAACAGAGACCACCACTAGTCTTATGCTAACAGAGACCACCACTAGTCTTATGCTAACAGAGACCACCACTAGTCTTATGCTAACAGAGACCACCACTAGTCTTATGCTAACAGAGTACACACTAGTCTTATGTTAACAGAGACCACCACTCAATCTATGCTAACAGAGACCACCACTAGTCTTATGCTAGCAGAGACCACCACTAGTCTTATGCTAGCAGAGACCACCACTAGTCTTATCACTAACAGAGACCAACCACTAGTCTTATGTTAACAGAGACCACCACTAGTCTTATACTAACAGAGACCACCACTAGTCTATGCTGCAAGACCACCACTAGTCTTATGTTAACAGAGACCACCACTCTAACAGGGCCACCACTAGTCTTATACTAACAGAGACCACCACTAGTCTTATACTAACAGAGACCACCACTAGTCTTATGTTAACAGAGACCACCACTAGTCTTATGCTAACAGAGACCACCACTAGTCTTATGCCAACAGAGACCACCACCAAGTCTTATGCTAACAGAGACCACCACTAGTCTTATGCTAGCAGAGACCCCACCACTAGTCTTATGCTAACAGAGACCACCACTAGTCTTATACTAACAGAGACCAACCACTAGTCTTATGTTAACAGAGACACCACCAGTCTTATACTAACAGAGACCACTAGTCTTTGCTAGCAGAGACCACCACTAGTCTTATACTAATGTAATGCTACAAAATATTCACAAAAAGATGATTAATATATATATAAGAAGAATATTTAGTAAGAGAGTAAAAGAGAGAAAGACTTTGGTAGCGTGGCCGCGATAGTTATTTACACTTATCGTACACTTATCGTATCTTCTACGTCAATACACATCTATTACGTTCTTAAAGGCGACTTCTCAAACACTGCTTCATTACAACTCTTTATTAATTACGAACATGACATGGATACATTAATAACACCTTCTATTGAAAGTTACTAGGACATTATTACGTTACTAGACACTGATTCTCGGACACGAACATGAAATGAATACACTTCCCACATAAGTAACTCATCCCGTGGAAAGCTCTGACAAACACTCACGTGACCTAGGGGAGGCCTAGCAGGGAGACTGCTTAGCTGGAACACTGGTGTCGGGAGGGCGACTGCTTAGCTGGGACACTGGTGTCGGGAGGGCGACTGCTTAGCTGGGACACTGGTGTCGGGAGGGCGACTGCTTAGCTGGGACACCGGAGGGAAGTCGGGGAGGGAAGTCCTGCAAGACTCTCCTCCCGTGAGCGGGACTCGGCTGTGGTGGACCTCCTCCTCCGATCCCTGTGTGTCTTTCTCTCTCACTCTGCCAAATTCACTGAGGGAGGACTAGGACGTCCTATATATTGGGATGCGAGCCGTCAGGTTCAGCTGGTCGGGGGGGGGGGCGGCGAAGGGTCTCCTTACATTTGACCTGGCCAATGTGAGGTCAGGTCTGGACTTTTCAGAAACTATCTGGGAAAGTCATCAGGTGGGGCCGTGTGTATATTGGGAGAGCAACCGTGAGAGTTCCCCTACACTTGACCTCCCTAATGTCGGGTCAGACTGGAGTTTCTGAGATGTAAGACTTACTTTCTGGAGAAGTCATCAGGTGGGGCCGTGTGACATGAGAGGCCCTGGTTGATTTGTGGCCCCTTGAGTTGGGCTCCGAGGGTTACATTTGACCTGGCTAATGTGAGGTCAGGTCCGGCCTTTGTTCAGAGAGTAGGTTATTGTATATTGGAAGAGAGTCGGCTGGTGCCTTCTTACATGTCTGTTGTGGTGACATGTCACATGGGAGGGGAGCTAGTTGATTTGTAACCCTGGTCAGCCGCAAGAGATACCCTATACTTTTGACCTCCCTAATGTCGGGTCAAGTCTGGCTTTCCTCGCGATGTAAGCTGTGGTCTGACAAACCATCACTACACTAACAAGAGACCACCACCAAGTCTTATACTAACAAGAATACCCATAATCGTATGCTAACAAGACCACCACTAGTCTTATACTAACAAGAGACCACCACTAGTCTTATGCTGGCAAGGGTTCCACTAGTCTTATGTTAACAGAGAGACCACCACTAGTCTTATGCTAACAGAGACCACCACTAGTCTTATGCTAACAGAGACCACCACTGATCTTCCTTCTTAACAGGGGCCACCACTAGTCTTATGCTAACGAGACCACACTAGTCTTATATACTAACAAGATACCACTAGTCTTATGTTAACAGAGACCACCACTAGTCTTATGTTAACAGAGACCACCACTAGTCTTATGTGCAGGAACCACCACTAAGTGTATAGTAACGAGGGCCACCCACCTAGTCTTATAATTGTAAAAGAGACCACCACTTGAGTGCTATATAGAGAGACCACCACTAGTCTTATGCTAACAGAGACCACCACTAGTCTTAGCTACTACAGAGACCAACCACTAGTCATTGTGCTAACAGGGGCCACCACTAGTCTTATGGTAGCTTAAGACTTGCCACTAGTCTTATGCTAGCCAAGACCACCACTAGTCTTATATAACAGAGACCACCACTAGTCTTATGTGCTAACAAGAGACCACCACTAGTCTTATGTTAACAGAGACCACCACCCCGAATCTTATGTTAACAGAGACCACCACTAGTCTTGCTAGCGAGAATACACCACTAGTCTTATGTTAACAGGGGCCACCACTAGTCTTATGCTAACAGAGACCACCACTAGTCTTATGTTAACAGAGACCACGATCTTATATTGGCAGATACCACTTAGTCTTATGCTAGCAGAGACCACCACTAGTCTTATGCTGGCAAGAGACCACCACCTAGTCTTATACTAACAGAGACCACCACTAGTCTTATGTTAACAGAGACCACCACTAGTCTTATGCTAAGAGACCACCACTAGTCTTATGTTAACAGAGACCACCACTAATCTTATGTTAGCAGAGACCGCACTAGTCTTATGTTAACAGGGCCACCACTAGTCTTAGCAGAGACCACCACTAGTCTTATACTAGCAGAATTTACCACTAGTCTTGTTAACAGAGACCACCACTAGTCTTATGTTAACAGAGACCACCACTAGTCTCTTATGCTAACGAGACCACCACTAGTCTTATACTAACAGAGACCACCACTAGTCTTATGTTAACAGAGACCACCACTAGTCTTATGTTAACAGAGACCACCTAGTCTTATGCTAACAGGGCCACCACTAGTCTTATGCTAACAGAGACCAACCACTAGTCTTATGCTAACAGAGACCACCACTAGTCTTATGTTAACAGAGACCACCACTAGTCTTATGTTAACAGAGACCACCACTAGTCTATGTTAGAGACCACCACTAGTCTTATACTAACGAGACCACCGCTAGTCTTATGCTAACAGGAGCCACCACTAGTCTTATGCTAACAGAGACCAACCACTAGTCTTATGCTAACAGAGACCACCACTAGTCTTATGCTAACAGAGACCACCACTAGTCTTATGCTAACAGAGACCAACCATAGTCTTATGCTAACAGAGACCACCCATAGTGCTATGCTAACAGGGGCCACCACTAGTCTTACATGCTAGCAAGAGACCACCACTAGTCTTATGTTAACAGAGACCACCACCTAGTCTCATGCTAACAAGAGACCACCACTAGTCTTATGCTAACAGGGCACCACTAGTCATATGCTAACAGAGACCACCACCCTAGTCTTATACTAACAGAGACCACCACTAGTCTTATGTTTAACAGAGCCACCACCTAGTCTTATGTTAACGAGACTACCCACTGAATGTATGCTGTAACAGAGACCACCACTAGTCTTATGCTAACATAGACCACCACTAGTCTTATGCTAACAGAGAGACCTACACCACTAGTCTTATGCTAACAAGACACAACCACTAGTCTTATGCTAACAGAGACCACCACTAGTCTTATGCTAACAGAGACCACCACTAGTCTTATGCTAACAGAGACCACACTAGTCTTATGTTAACAGGGGCCACCACTAGTCTTATGTTAACAGAGACCACCACTAATCTTATATGCCCTAACAAGAGACACCACTAGTCTTATGCTAACAGAGACCACCACTAGTCTTATGTTTAACAAGAGACCACCACTAGTCTTATGTTAACAGAGACCACCACTAGTCCTATGCTAACGAGACCACCACTAGTCTTATGCTAGCAGAGACCACACTAGTCTTATGTTAACGAGAGACCACCACTAGTCTCTTATGCTAACAAAATTTCACTAGTCTTATGTTAACAGAGACACCACTGATCTTATGTTAACAGAGACCACCACTAGTCTTATGTTAACGAAGACCTACACTAGTCTTATGCTAACAGGAGCCACCATAGTCTTATATGTTAACAGAGACCACCACTAGTCTTATGTAGCAGAGACCACCACTAGTCCATGTTAACAGAGACCACCACTAGTCTTATATTAGAGACCACCACCAATCTTATGTTAACAGGGCCACCACTAGTCTTATGCTAACAGAGACCACCATAGTCTTATGTTAACAGAGACCACCCACTAGTCTTATGTTAACAGAGACCACCACTAATCTTATACTAACAGAGACCACCACTAGTCTTATGCTAACAGAGACCACCACCTGTGCCCATGTTAACAGAGACCACCCACTAGTCTTATGCTAACAGGGAGACCACCACTAGTCTTATGTGCTTAGGAGACACACTAGTCTTATGCTAACAGAGACCACCACTAGTCTTATGTTAACAGGGCCACCACCTAGTCTTATATATTTAACGAGAGACCACCACTAGTCTTATATTGTGAGAGACACCACTAGTCTTATACTAACAGAGACCACCACTAGTCTTATGTTAACAGAGACCACCACTAGTCTTATGCTAACAAGAGACCACCACTAGTCTTATGTTAACAGAGACCACCACTAGTCTTATGCTAACAGGGAGCCACCACTAGTCTTATGCTAACAGAGACCTACTAGTCTTATGCTAGCAGAGACCACCACTAGTCTTATGTTAACAGAGACCACCACTAACCTTATGCTAACCTGGGAATACTACTTTCAAGTCTTATGTTAACAGAGACCACCACTAGTCTTATGCTGGCAGAGACCACCACTAGTCTTATGCTAACAGGGCCACCACTAGTCTTATGCTAGCAAGAGACCACCACTAGCTAGTCTTATGTTAACAGGAGCCACCACTAGTCTTATGTTAACGAGACCACCACCCCTAGTCTTATGCTAACAGAGACCACCACTGATCATGTATACTAACAGAGACCCACCCACTAGTCTTATGTTAGCTTAGGGGCCACCACTAGTCTTATGTTAACAGAGACCACCACTAGTCTTATGTTAACAGAGACCACCACTAGTCTTATACTTAACAGAGAGACCACCACCTAGTCTTATGTTAACAGAGGGCCACCACTAGTCTTATGTAACAGAGACCACCACTAGTCTTATGTTAGCAAGGAGACCACCACTAGTCTTATGCTAACGAGAACTACCACTAGTCCTTGCTAACAGAGACCGCCACTAGTCTTATGCTAGCAGAGACCACCACTAGTCTTATGTTAACAGAGACCACCACTAGCCTTATGCTAACAGGGCCTGCCACTGGTCTTATGTTAACAGGGGCCACCACCAGTCTTGTACTGAAGACCACACTAGTCTTATGCTAACAGGGCCACCACTAGTCTTATGCTAACAAGACCACCACTAGTCATATTGTAACAGAGAGACCACCACTAGTCTTATGTTAACAGAGACTACCACTAGTCTTATGTTAGCAAGGGCCACCACTAGTCTTATGCTAACAGAGATACCACTAGTCTTATGTTAACAGGGCCACCGCCTAGTCTTATGCTAACAGAGAGACCACCACTAGTCTTATGTTAACAGGGGCCACCACCTAGTCTTATGTTAACGAGAGACCACCACTAATCTTATGTTAACGAAGACCACCACTAGTCTTATGCTAACAGGAACCACCACTAGTCTTATGTTAGCCAGAGACCTATGTTAACAGAGACCACCACTAGTCTTATACTAACAAGAGACCACCACTAGTCTTATGCTAACAGGGGCCACCACTAGTCTTATGTTAACAGAGACTACCACTAGTCTTATGCTAACAGAGACCACCACTAGTCTTATGTTAACAGGGGCCACCACTAGTCTTAATACTTAACAGAGACCACCACTAGTCTTATGTTAGCAGAGACCACCACTAGTCTTATGTTAGAGAGACCACCACTAATGCTTATGTTGTAGAGACCACCACTAGTCTTATACTTAACAGAGACCACCACTAGTCTTATGTTAACAGGAACCACCACTAGTCTTATGCTAACCCAAGAGACTACCACTGATCTTGTATGTTAACGAGAGACCACCACTAGTCTTATGCTAACAGAGACCTGCCTAGTCTTATGCTAACAGAGACCACCACTAGTCTTATGCTAGCAGAGACCACCCATAGTCTTATGTTAACAGAGACCACCACTAGCCTTATGCTAACAAGAGACCACCACTAGTCTTGTGTTAACAGAGACCTGCCTAGTCTTATGCTAACAGAGACCACCACTAGTCTTATGCTAAGCAAAAGTACCACTAGTCTTATGTTGTAGGGGCCACCACTGAATCCACTTAATAACTGAAGAGACCACCACTAGTCTTATGTTAACAGAGACCACCACTAGTCTTATGTTAACAGAGACCACCACTAGTCTTATGCTAACAGAGACCACCACTAGTCTTATGTTAACAGAGACCACCGCTAGTCTTATGCTAACAGAGACCACCACTAGTCTTATGCTAATTGAGCCTCAGCTTATCTGCTACCCTTTATATTTCTTCTCCTTCCAATGTGCTGTCATTATTAGGTGTACATCATTGAATTAGTCATTGAGTATTTGACAGATTCTCTGAGTCTGATTGTGTTTTATTAAAACTTTTTTCGGTTCTATGTATTATTATATATACTGTATATGGCGGAAAGATTTGGTTGTCTTCTTGATGGATAAAATATTTTTAATTTACTATTATTTGTTATACAGTACTCCCGTGTTTTTCGCATTTTTTTTTATCACGGTTTTGACCATTCGCTTTTTTTTTTTACCAAAAATTTAAATACATATAAAATATCCGTTAAAAACAAAAATTAAAATTTCGTGTCATTTTCGATATTCCCGTGTGCGGTGCGGAAAACAGACGCCACCCTTTCCCGCCTCAGACACCCGTTTCTCTGAGAAGCCTCAGTCCACACATGCCTACTGTACTGTGAACGCTACTGTGACTGCGTGAGGGCGGGCAGACGCTGGGACAGCTGGGTGAAGCTGGCAATGCTGGTGTTGCCGACCTCAGTGAAATAAAAAAAATTTTATTTACTTGTAAATAATTTTTTTGGGTATATACAGTAAAGCCTCGAATAACGACGTTAATGTGTCCTTCAATATTGCAGTGTAAGGTGAATCATTGTATTGCGAATCATTAATTACCATTAAAATAAAGCAATAATAATGAGATGCGTTCCCAAGTGTGACCTTTTCATATCTTTTGTGTGTTTTATACCTACCCTCTTTTCCCCCCAAAACAATACAATTAATGAAAATTGCTAACTATATTCTTTAAATAATGTTTCTGAAAGCACCTTATGCAATATAAATGAATAATAATACGTTCACACAAGAGGAGATGGGACGCCATTGTTTTCATTTGTGTTTACAGCCGGGAGCCTGGGACGATAGTTCTACACGAGAAAATGAAGGAAATAAGACCCTGGTTGTAGCTGTAGTAAAATTAATGAAAAAAAAATTGAATATATATATATGTTTTAAGTAATGTTATTTAATGTTAATAAATGGAACAATAGAAGTAGCTAACCACTAATGGCAAAGAAAAAAAAAAGAGATGGATTGTGAACGCCAACATATACGTGCGCATTTAAGGATACCGCATCATTTATCTTTTTAAGAATATGTACAAAAGATTCATTATTGTTTATTACTGAATATGTACAGTATTTGATTGAATTAATCTTTATATATGCGAAATGAATAATACAATTCATTAATAACACTACATAGAATATTAAATCACACAAAAGGATAAGAGACGGCATTGTTGTCAGTGTTTACACCCATAATGTCAGTTATCCACCTGAAACTGAAGAAAATAAGACCCTGGAAGATGCGGAAGGCGAGCAAGCGCAAGGGGTTGACAGACGACTCTCCATGGTGACAGGCTAATGCGTACTAACTGCACTGAGCCCACCCACGCTACCCTGCGTGTGGCGTGACGCACAATAGTCACGCTGGAACATGATAACCTGTGCTGGGCATTCAAACAATGCCGCGAAAAGGCGTGCGTTTTGTAGCGATAACCGGGGTGTAGGGATTAAGCGTACTGCACTTTCTGGTTTTAAAACCCAGACCTTTGTGATTCTTTTAAAACTATTGCATTAAAGGATTTGACTATCCATCACCTGCATACCAGAGATCACATGAGTAACAGTTATTACAGGTTGTGTAGCCATGGGTACTTGGGTAGCCTTTGGTCTGTTCCTTTATATCTAGAACCAAGCATGAGATTAGTATTGTAGGATCACTCAAACTGGGGTTGCAAGTTGAACAGAGCGCATGGAGTTTGTTGGTACTGTACCTCTAACCTTCCTTTCTAGCTTGCCTTAGTATTCATAGTTACTTAATCCAGGTGTAAGGTTATAAGTTGAGAATTGATCCTAAAATTTCATTTCATAACCAAGTCTTAATTTGAGCAGCTTGACATCTTCCATACTTCCTTTGGTAAGTTAAGGTGCTGGATCTGGAGTTGTACCTCACTAAACCCATTTTACCTGATGTTAACAAACAAATGAACAAATCTTTGTGTAAACTTACAGAATTTTTTTTTTTTTTTTTTTTGGGTACTCATTGCCAAGTGGTTATAATTCAGGACCCTAATATGCAAATGAGGGATAATTTAATTCTTTAATTAATTTGATTTTTAAATCCCCAAAAGTTGAGACACTGGGACCTTGGTTTTACAATTATAGGCATGCTGGCTACACAAAGTTGATGAATCCAGACTAATTTATAAATAGATATGAAAAGATGTATATTTTGTACTCTCAATACTAGCGTTAGATCTTTGATATTTTGTATTTTCACCAATAGATCATTGGCTTCTTTTTCATAAATTTTCTTAGTCATAGGTGAAATTACAATACACAAAACCATACTATTTATAGTGTTATAGCTAATCTATTGTGACAGCATCCCAACGGGCCAAGATATCCAAATGGTTCAGTATGCCAGCATCCACCGAGCCACAGAGGCTCTTCGTACACTAAAGGGTCGTGAACATTCGCCTCATCCTTCCACTGCTACAACTACAACCCAAGCTGACACCCTAACTCGATCACGGACAGCTAGCCCTTCTTCCACTCTTCCTAGAAACTCAACGCTTAGGTAAGGATAGCAGTTAAGCTCATTTTTACAACATAGCTACTTACTGAGTACAGATATACCTCTCGCTATAATGGCTTTGGAAATTAAGAAAAATAATGAAAAAAAAGAAATTAATGGAATCCAACAAGAATGCATCACCATGATTGTTTTTTGTTTTTTTTTCAACCAATCAGAATGAAGTGCACAACTCAAAACATAACACACGTCTCCAGTCAGCTATGGCCTTTGAGATGGCTATGCGTGTTACCATTCTTACATATAATGAAACTATAAAAGTTATAGGAAAAACATTTCAGTATATGTACAGTATAACAAAATGTCGGAATCTGCATGCAATAGTTTCATAGCTACAACACATGAAAGAGAGTGAGGTTAGAGTGAAACAGCCACAGATTTGTGTAATTTTATGCACATAGATCTGTAGAAGATGCAGCTCCGTTATTACTTAGAGTAAATATTAAGAATTTCCTCCACCTGCCTTGGTATCACAGTATTTAAAGCTGTGATACCACTCCATAATAATAGATTTTTATTGTGTTTTTTTTCCTTCAGTTCCTCAACAAAACTATGCAGATTCCAACATTTTGTAATATGAACTTTGTGGTTTAGAATTGTCCCAGGAATACACCCTGCCATTTTACGTACAGTCGGGGTCAAAAGTTCTCTCCCTCCCGAAATGAAGCAGTGTCGACCCCAGATGAGATGAACCAGCACAACCGCAGCCAGGTTAAGTAAGTTCGGAGACTCATTCATCAAAGGGAAAGAAGTTTTGTTCGCGACTACAACTTTGTGAATAATCCTCTGTGTGTGTGTGTGTGTGTGTGCGTGTGCGTGCATGCATGCGTGCGTGCGTGCGTGCGTGCGTGCGTGCGTGCGTGCTAATAAAAATAATAATAATAAACGGTTTATTGAAAAAGTTTGCAGCCCGAAGGCTGAAAATATACATTGGACATAAATGACTTATTACATACATTGGTGGTTTAACAAAAGCCTTCATTAGAGAAAGGTGAAGGAACATATACAGTGAACATACAGATTAATGTTTACACACGTAGATCATGTGAGCTGAGGTGTTGAACAGCAGACACGTAGTGTAGTAACTCCCTCACAGATGGCGTTATGAGGGGCATCACGTGGAGTACTAGTTCCCCCACAGGTGGTGTTATGAGGGGCTTGGCATGGTGTAGTAATTCCCTCACAGATGGTGTTACGAAGGGCCTGATGATGTAGTAATTCCCTCACAGATGGTGTTACGAAGGGCCTGATGATGTAGTAGTTCCCTCACAGATGGTGTATGAGGGGCCTGATGATGTAGTAATTCCCTCACAGATAGTGTTACGAAGGGCCTGATGATGTAGTAGTTCCCTCACAGATGGTGTTATGAGGGGCCTGATAATGTAGTAATTCCCTCACAGATGGTGTTATGAGGGGCCTGATGTGGTGTAGTACTTCCCTCACAGATGGTGTTATGAGGGGCCTGATGTGGTGTAGTAATTCCCTCACAGATGGTGTTATGAGGGGCCTGATGTGGTGTAGTAATTCCCTCACAGAGGGTGTTATAAGGGGCATCACATGGCTTAGTAATTCCCTCACGGATGGTGTTATGAGGGGCATCACGTGGTGCAGTAATTCCCTCGCAGGTATTATGAGAAACTTCACATGATGCTGTAGCAACTCATTCACTGTGCGGTGTCGTGCATAATGGGGACACCACGTGGTCCGTTGTCACAGGAATTCACTCACTCAAGTGGGTGAGGTGTGGTCCCAGGCCTTTCTATCGTGGAGTCTCAGGGGAATTATCACTGGGTACCTGGGACCTCACTGTGTGAAGGTTAGCTTGGCTCAGACTCAACTGCCGAGTTGTTTTTCACTGACTTAAGCACTGTTCACCACTATTTAACACTGGTTCCATTCCTTTCCCAAATGAAATAGTAACTTCTGGCGAGAACTTGTTGGTATTCCGGTGGGGAGGAGGGTTCAGGGGAGGGAGTTGGTATGGGCTAACATAACAGTTGACTTGGCTGCTGCTGAGCAGCGTCAGGTGCGTCTGACCCGTCGGTGGTCAAGGATGAAGTGTGTGTGTGAGAGATATTAATGGTTTATTGAGAAAGTTCTGCAGCCCGAAGGCTGAATTATACATTAGACAAAAATGACTTATTACATACAAAGACATGGGGTGGGTGGGTTGTTTAACAAAAGCTTTCATTACTGAAAAGAGAAGGAACATGAATTGAACATACAAATTTTTATAGCTTGCAGCTGATGGCCCGGGCTGGTCTCTTGCCATATTGTGAGGTCACATGGCCTTGAGGTGCAGTAACTCGTCCGTAGGTGTTGCTATGAAGGACCTCACGGGGTCATGGAGACACCGAGTGGAGTGGTGTTGACGTGGTTCAGTAACTCGTCCATAGGTGTTAATATAAAGGACCTCATGTGGTCATGGGTACACTGGGTGGTGTGGGGTGGTGTCACAGTACCTCACTCTGCTGGGTGGTGCTGTTTTATCTAGGAGTCAGGTGTGAAGCGGATCCACTGTTGTTCCCAGGGTGGACTGATTAGCACCTGGTCAGAAGATGGTGGTCAGTTCCCAGGGGTGCTTATCCCACTGGTGGGTCACAGCTCTCACTGGTACTGAATTCACTGGCTTAAACACTGTTCATCATTGTTCAACACTGATCCCACTTCTTTCCGAAAAGAAATTGTCACTTTTGATTATGTTGATATCCCGGTGGTGAGGATGGTCGGGGAGAGGGACTTAAGGAATGGGCCGAACATGGCCAAGGGAGGCCGCTGCTCAGCAGCGCCTGGTAGGTCTTGACCCTCCGGTGGTCAAGGATGTGTGTGTGTGTGTGTGTGCGCGTGTGTGCGTGTGTGACTGCGTTATTGCATAGTAGCTACAAAGAAAGGGATTGATGAGAGAAAGATTGAGAACTGCCACCCTAGACTTCATTGCTAAATACATTTGTCTCTACTAACCATAAAATGGGATTTACAGTGTCAGTCCTTGATTTTAATTATATATTCCTAACAAAGGTAGTTTCACATGATTCATTCTTATCAAAGGTAGTACTGTACAACACTAGAAGATGTTTTGTGAGTTTCAAGGCTAAAGTCTTAATTGTATTACTTCCATTATACTTTTAATTATTTTTAGGATTACAGTACTGTACTTTTATATTCCTTCATTCTGGAATCAAAGGCATTTTGTCTTATTAACTCTCCTCCTTTAGTTGACAACCTTTCTTCCCTTTCTCTTTGCTGCAATGTTGCTTTACTCTCTCTCTCTCTTTTACAGGTACTTTAACGGGCAATGTTCGGTGGATTTGGCATCCTGTGTACCGCCGGCAAGGCCTTGGGCTTGTAACACACATCTTGCCCGCTCTGCCTTCTTCTGTGTTTCCATACTTATACAATCTGTCTCACTTTAAAAGGCTGGTTTTCCGGCATTTTCCTGGTGTAGATTAGCACAGTAGTGTATAACTTTTTCTTCTGTAATTTTAATTTCTTTCTGTTCTTATTTTTTTGCTCCCTAGGTCCCGTTGTGGGTCGTTCGACCCGTGCCCGGGTGGGCTAATTCCCGTAAAAAAAAATAATAATAATATTCTGTATCTCAAAGCTAATAATGATGTCTTTTACAGCAGCCGACGTTTTGAAGACTATGCCACATTGTCTCGGCCAGATCCACCGCCATATCAGAGGAAGTAAGTTTAGCTCTAGGGTTTCCTTCATTGGTAGAAAATTATTTAAATATACCAGCATTATATAACTCAGTCAGCAGAAGTAGAATAGGACAGTACTTTTTACATAATGGATGGATTTATATACAGCATATACTGTATATATTTTTCATCATGACTGCTATGAATCATCCCTGAGTTATCGCTGAATTACATTCCTGTACTCTGGTCATGAGTCGGTTAGTTCGTGAATCAAAATCATGTTAATTTCTAATTAAAATATGAATAAAACCCATCCATATGTGTAAAATTATAATAATTAGTGCTCGGCATGAGTCTGAGCGTGAGGCAATTGTTTAGAAATTCATTCAAATACCCGGAACGGAGAAATTTTTCTCAGAACGCAAAAATTTTTTTTTACAGGTACGTGATGGAAAGTTCTGTAGAACAAAGATTCCGGTTAATGAGGAAATTACTGTACTGTACTAGATTTTGTTCTGTGTTAACTGGGGGAACAAATCCTCTAACCTTCAGGATATTTGTTCATACAGGGAGTTCTGCTATAACGCGTGTTTTGATAACGTGAATTTGCTCTAACGCGATTTATGAATTCGGAACAATATTTGTATAACGCGAACGCTTGTTTGCTATAACGCGATTTTTGCTTACTATTTCTCCAATTTTGTGGTATTAACTGTGAATATGGTAAAGAAGAATATCTCCAAAAGGCGCTCTGATGATAGAATTCCCGGTGATTATCGTAAAAGAAAGGATATAACACTTGAAGAGAAGCTCAATGTTATCAACCTCAAAATCACCCTTCTCCCCCATCAAGTTACATTCATATTTTTTCAAGGTAAAGTGTTAAATTTACTGTATGATTTCATTATTAGATATGAATGTAACATTTATTTAGACTGTGCTATCCTTTGTGTTAGGCTAAATACTAAATTTTTTCGATTTCGAGTAATCTGCACCTAACCCTATTTTCTCCATAAGCCCTGTTATTTCTATTACGCGATTTTCTATAACACGATATTTTACAAGAACACAATTATCGCGTTATAGCAGAACTACCTGTACTTTATTTCTTAATTTATGTACAGTATACAATAAACCCTCCCAATAATGGACTAATTTGTTCAAGCTTTTTCTGTTATTGGGAGATCTCTGTTAATGGGTGGGTTTCCTTTTCTTTTCACTCCTGACCATCAAAAAGGCACATATTTTATGGTAATGAATATTGTGCAGTACAGGGGGCCCCCTAAATTCGCGGATTTTTATTTCGCGGTCCTCTATTATTCGCGGATGACACTGGATGTACCCAAGAATGTCTGTGAATAGTTTTAAAGCTGCCGTCAGTTTTGCTGCTGGGACAGGCAGCCATTCGTTCTAGAGATAGTAATTTCCTTTACCTGTATTGTAAATACATTCTACCCTCAAGTCCGTGCTTTATTACTTTATTAATAAAGCACGAACTTGAGGGTAGACTCACATTTTTTAATACATTTTTTCTAATTATTTGTGAGAGTATTTTCCCATTATTATTTATTTGTGTGTGCGTCTACACATGCATACATATATACAATACGGGTAAAAGAAATAATTGTCCTAAGGTCAAACATACAAAGGGAATATACATTTCTTTGTACGCAAGTAAAAATGTACACCCTTCTCCGGTCAGCAAATGTTATTTGCGGATCTAGCAATTCGCGGTCATTTTGAGAACCTAACCCCCGCAAATATGGGGGCCCCTGTTCTATAAAAGTTCAGCCTACCTTAGTTATTTTCTCTAAACATATATACTGTATTAGTAAAACGATAAATTAATATTTTAAATTATGTCATTTCAAATTAGCATTGTTTTGAAAAATTTAAATTTGCACACCTCTGTGAGTCACCACTTTGAGTAATAATAATAACAGCTGGTCTTTTGTTTCTCAAAAATGCTGGATGATTGATGTACTGTACTGTACTATATTTGTATGTTAGTCATAATATAGTATAAAATGTTTTTCTTACTTCTAGTGGAACAACACCAACACGTTGAAGATGTATGGCAACCTTCCAAAGGTACAGTTTCAAGTATTTTTACAGTATACAGTAGTTCAAAATTTTTATAAAAAATCCATGAGAATTCTGTTAGTCTAAATTTTTAAATAAAAAGTGATTCTGATTAGCTTAGACTTTTCTAAAAAAAAATTTGTTAAGTGTAGTAATTCCTTACCAACTGTGGGGCTTGCATTCTATATTTTTTGTATGATTGGCAAGACCGTGGATGGCAGGGTCTTGGTGTAATAGGAAATAATAGGGGTTTGAGGAAGTGACCCCTGAAAGCCATACCTAAATTTCTATAATGTACAGCTCAAGGTTAAAAATAAATACAGGCTGTATGTTACACTGTACTTAAAAAACTACAGGTTATTCCCACTTTATAACTCAGCACATATGGGGTTCTGGCCTTGCTGAGTTATCCCAAATTCTGACTTATCGAGGCACTTCCCCCTCCCACAAAAATACAACAATAAAAATTTATCGATCCATATACCTATACAGTACATGTAATTACTAAATGTAAAAAAGTAACACTTACCAGCACTGCAGGTGACGAATGAAGAGTCATAGTAGGTGATACAGATGCATGGTAGGTGATGCAGGTGGCCAGATATGCCGAGATTTTCCCAGATAATTTTATATACAGGTATCTCGACATTTCCCGAGCTATACTAATACATTCCGAGACCATATCCATGCCGAGTTACCGGTATATGAAATTCCGAGTTATCAAATGCCCAGTTATCGACGGTTTACTGAGTTTGCACAATATGAAGTTCCCATTACTACAAGAAACCAAGTGATTTTTTTTTTCTTGGCACAAAATTGTTCCAGGTTTAATATGAGCTGCAGCATCATCTTGTTAGTCCGCCTCCTATGGCTGCCACCTCAGTATACTTGTAACTATCCTCTCACGCATATTGTAGTGACTAGGTGTAATTCAAGATTACTTTCTTTAAATCAACACTGCACTGTGCTATACAGGTATATTATCAATATGTTAAATAAATTTCAGAATGACCAATAATTGTACTTTAAAAACGTAAAAATACTCTGTGTTCAAGAGAGCCACAAGCAAGATGTTTCCTCCACTGAACAGAGACACAAACAGACGCCTTGGTGGGTGAGTGAAGTGGCTGATGGGCGCACCAAAAACTAGTTCTCTGTACTGCAATTATGTTAAATAAGTGTTAAAATGACTAATAATTTTAATTTAAAACTTGGAAAAATATTGAATAGCACAACCTTCTTGATATTTACTCCAATGGGAAAGAATGTAAGCCCTAGAACCGATTACTGTATTGGCGGACTAACCTACCAGCTGATGAGCAAGCCAAAACATGTTGATATGTTTTTGTAAGAATTTTGTTAATCGAATTTTTGTTCGTTAACCGAATTGAAGAATCTTATGGAAAGTAATTCGTTAACCGAGGGACCACTGTAAAACCAATGCATTTCATTTTGAATAAGGTAAATGGATATCTGCAGAGGTGAGCAAGTATAGCAGCATTTGCCCACCCCTGTATTGCATTCAGAATTGTGTTGCTGGAAATTTGGTTAGTTTTACTTTCATTTAATGTTCCTCAGAACACTCTGTTGGTGTGAATAATCCAGATTAATGTGTAAAATTTCAGGAAAAAAGAGAGGTTACTGGTGTACTACATTGCCAAATGAAAGTTTCTCATTACAGTATTTCAACCCATTGATTTTAAGTTAATACTGGACTGTATTTAAGGTTACTGATTCTGGTCTATTTAAGTGTCAAATATTCAAATTGGGTTTAACATCATGATTTTTCAATTGAAGGGAAATATATTTTACTCATTTCCAAAAAAATTAATTTGAATTTTCAAATAAAAGTGCAGGATTGTAATATACAATAATTTTGTAATTAATGGATATTTCTATATATTTCCAGTTTTGATGTGACTATTTCTTCTCAAAGGTTTGTACATCAGAAGGAATAATAATGTTGAAGATTTTTTTATGGTTTTTCATCTTTCAGTAATTGTATGAAGCAATTTAAAGATTTTTTTTTAAACACATGGAATTTAAAAAGTCTTATTCCATAGTACAGTATCTAAATTCAAATTGTGTTGATTGAAAAGTTATATATACGTTTGATATGTAGATATATTACAGTACAGTACTGTATATAGAACTGGTATTGCACTGCATTACAGGTATGGGACTCTTTATCCAGTGTCTCAATATCCGAAACACTAAAAAAACCCTGCTATTTTCTGGAACTATTTATTTAAAAGGAGTGCAAAGTAATTCCCAGGACAAGTGGGTAAATTTCTAACTGTTCCCCATCTGTGAGCTGTATGTTATGGTATTATTTTTTTAACTCTTAATTTGGGGTTGATGTATATGATTTTCTTCGTTAATTTTACTAATTTTCATGCGCACAAACAATCCTACAATACATAAAGTGCAAAAATAAAGGAAATACTTATAAGGTATATAGTTTTAAGTATCTATGGGTTTCCACCGTGAAGCTGTATGTGGAGGTTGGAGGGTCTGTAGTGGAGCACCGTTGCTAGAGGCGACTGCGTCACAGTTTGTACATTAACTTGTATAAGGTTTGCTCTTTTTATGCTTTAATTCTTGTTATTTATATATTTTTTGTTTTTGATGTATATTTGCCTACAATTTTAAGTTTTAATGTTACTGTACTGTGTACAGTTAAAGCTGCTTTTAGGGGTGAATTTAGTTATCAGAACAGAGGCTTCACAGTCAGTTACAAAGGCTTTACTGTACATTTTGTGCATTTTAGACTTGGTACTCCAAATTCAACAAGAAACCTTATCTGGCAGCCCCAAGCTTACTGGATAAATGATCCCATACCTGTGTGTTGCTTTTTTTAGGCAAGATGATATAAAATTAAAGGGTGTTACTGTATTTAAAAGTGCATGAGAAAGTAAATATTTAAATATTTTGTTTAATAATGTCATTTATGAACTACCGGTATAGGTGATACATGTAGATTTTTTTGTATTTACTGGGTAATATGAATGAAGTAATGAGGCAAATATGTTGTATAAAATGAAGGCTGCATGTAACACAAATTTTCATGTGAAGGCATTATAAGATTTCAGGAATAACCTGAAGTATCTCCACCCCAGCTTATTTCACCGACAGATCAACCACACTAACGGTAATCTAAACCAACCCAACCCCACCCCCACCCCATCCTCTCGAGGTGAAATAAGTTGGGGTGGAGATTTTTCAGGTGATCTGATCATGGTAATGTATGAATTTACTAAACTGTATGGTACCTACCTTGAAAAAAAAGGTACATTGTCATACTGTAATAATGAAGGAAGCACAAAATATTACAGTGTGGAAATTAACTCTCGTGCAGCACCTTATTCGTAACATCAGTTGTGACTTTCTGGTGTGGAAGAGCTGCATTGTATCTTTTTATATCTTTGGATCAATTATTTGGCACTTTTTTTTTCCATATGAAACCAACACATTTTACATAAAATTGTTTGCTCTTTCACATAAAACGATAAAACAAATTAAGAAAGAAAAAATATTTTTGATGTGAAGTTATGCATTACTCTATTAGTTTTCAACACAATCAACTTGTATTTTATCCAACAAAGTACCTAGTAAAGAGAATTACCGGTAGTGTTTTACACAAAAAAAGGAAAATTTTAAGCTTTACATTGGTGAAATCAGAAAATGTATATGGATAATAATAAGGTTGATAAAATTGAAAAAGAAAGAAAAGGAATATTTGGAATTTGTTCCAAAATGATTCACTTTTTTAGTTTTAGTAATTACTTTTATATATATTTTTCTTTTCTGTTATTCCATTGGTAGTATAATTATCTACATATGTTATGGTGGGTTCAGAATTTTGCTAGTATGTGTATACATATGGCTTGGCTGTAAAAAAAATTTAGAATAAATAACCCATCCCCAGTAGTTCACACACAAACAATGGTTACAAGTTTGGATAAGTAAAATGTTTAGAAAAAAAAGAGCAAGTAGAAACTAATAATTACTTTGCAAGCAATTTTATAGGCGATTATTACTGCACAGTGTGGGGCAGGGGTGTGTGAGAGGGACAATAAGAGGAAATTTAAAGGGAAAGTATGCAGCACAAGTATGGCGTGACTGCTGAGATACTACTGAAGTGCTCAGGCTTTGCACTTGGAGGAGTTTCCATGTATCTAATTAGTCTTGAATTACCATGAGAGCCAAACTCTCAAGTGTCAATCGTAATTACTGTATAGGTACTGGTTTTTTGATGATTTTTTTCTTTTGAGTGATGTGAAAAAGACAATTGGACGAGACTTAAAATTGATGCAGATATCTAGTCATGGTGAGTGAGTGTTAATGTTTAATGTTGCCTCTAGATTTAGATTTTTAAGATAATTGTATTAATAATTTTAAGGGTTTGAATGGTTGATGATAACTCTCTTTTATTAGTAAACCGTATACCATTTAGCATAATTTGAAAGCAGATCATGGGAGTATTAATAATGTAAATCTCTCCCAATCTGTGATTGTAAATACTGTATAATTACATGTGAAATCTCAGAAAATACCTTTACCAGAATGGTCAATGAGAGCATAGTAAATGGAATGTGACCACTTAATAAATACTGTACTGCATATTGAATTACAGTAAACCCTCGCCAACTCAGACCCTTTTATCTCGGACCCCGCGATTTTCTGACAGGAGGTCGTCCCCGGACACTTTTTCATACATATTGAACAATATCCAAAATGGATGGGCAACCACAAATCCCCCCATAAGTTCTAGAAACTTCCCTAAGATTCTTGAAGGTTCCCAAGTCCCAACGTATGCCACATGGGTGGCCTCCCAGGTTGTGTAGAATGAGGTGAAGTGGATATGATGTGGGTGTGAAGTGGAGACGATGTGGCTGTTTAGTAGAGATGATGTGGTTTTTTAATACTGTACTGTATACGGTAGTTCATTCAATCAGTTTTTTAAGGATTAATAAATAAATATCAAATGAAGACAGTTGATACACTAATGAAAACATGGATTCCCTTGTTATCAATAAATGTCAACACGAGTGGCGCGTCATCTGCTGATCATGTGGATACTGTGGCCGCATCACATGTTCTTACTCAGTTACTCTCCAGATGATATGGATGGATGACAATACATTGTGTACAATGAAGTAAACATATTACCTTATTCAAACTGCCCATTCCTCCCAATTAGTCCAAGTTGACGAGGTTTTACTGTACAGTATATGAAAGCTGTACAGTAATAGATAGCATTTACCAACTGAAATGTTCTCACAACCTTTGGTTTTTGTATTTAGGGTCACGAAGGAGCATGTTGAAGAGAAAATATTACATGATACTGTACTGTTAACAAATATTTATCAGAGTTTTAAAGTTGTACTGTAGTGTATATTGTTGGAAATATTATTATATGTTGTGACTAAATATTGAATATTCAATATTGAAACGGTTTATTTAGACAGAAAAATAGATACTGAGTTGATAATTTTAACAATATTGTCATGGCTGATCCAATTGAGAGCCTGAGTTCTCTTAGTGGCACCTGATATATACTGAACATTTATCTCAAGGAAGTATTATGTAACATTTAGTATCATCTGGAATAGTACACGTAACATTATGTTAGTAAGAGCATATCAGAATGTTACCACGATTATCACTTCATTATTTATTTTATTTTATTTTTTTACATTTATATTATAAGTACCTGTATATACATATTTTACATTGGAGTTGATATACATTAATGTGATCAACATTTCGAAGTTGAGCTTTGTTGGCAAAATTTATACCCCCAAAATATATACTGTATAATATATATACTTATATTAACCATTCTGAAATTATGTAGGACAGTCTGCAGATTAATTGTTTGTTGTAGGAAGTACAGTATAGATTCAGTGTTGTGGCATTGTGTGTTTTAAGCAAAATTATTGTATAACATACAGTACAAGTATGTGATTTGTTGTTTTGATGTTGTTTGGTCGTAGCATATTTATTGTACTGTACTGCACACTCCACAAACCTACAGTTCATTTATATAATATGTTACAGGGAAAATTATTTAATGGGATTTGTAATAGTGATGAGAATGTGTATGATAATCCCTAAATGAAGATAAAGATGACTTTGCAGTTCAGCAGTAAAGTAATGTAATAGGTTTTAAATTTTGGTAGCAAAATTGATTTTTAATTTTTTGTTTTAGATAATTAAACTAAGGTGATACAATTTATTGTTGTAGATTTAAAGTTTCAAGTGTGACATCTGAGAAAATAACAGATTTTAGCAAAATTGGTTACCAGTGTCTTATAATCCCAACCAGAAGAAGGTTCCACATTAAAGAAAATTTAATGATGCATGGTGGAAGTGTATGGCATATACCACCTCAACAAGGCAGGACAAGGAGTTCAAACTGTGGGATGTTGATGGAAATGCTGGAGTCACTGGATGCTTTGGTGAGGCAATGCTCTAGTTGTAGTAATCTTACAACAGCAGTAGGAACCAGAAAAGAAGCACTGGAGTTTTGGAACATCAGTATCGAATGCAAGGAATGTGGGAAGTTGCTGGGAATACTGGAGTCATATGACACTCAGGGAGATAGTGCTGGAGTTCTTGGTGTACTGAGGACTGAGAGGAAGTCATAGGACATTGGTGGGGCCATGCTGGATTTGTGAGATGTCAGGGATGCAGTGATGGAGACATCAGCTGCTTCAATTCTGAAGTTGTAGCCCTGGAGTCTTGGGAGGAGCAGAGGCTTGGCTAAAGAGAGTGCGGGGGAGAAGAGAAGAGAAGAGAGGGACAGAGAGAGTGCCTTTGAGCAGTGGAGGGAGAGTGAGAGCCTGTACTGGTCTTATATAGGCAGCCAGTCTAGACATGTGAATTGAGCAACCTCCCTAAAGGTCAAATGGGACCTCTGGGAATATCCCAGTCATCCCATCAGTGGAGGTGCTAGTGAAAGGTGCTAACAGCACCTTATTACTGTGTAATAATTTGTGCTGCCGAGCACCAGAGAAGGAGTCCTGGTAAATAGTATTTTGGGTCACTGTTGAGATGCACCTTGGTACCGACTGAACCAGCTTTTAGAATTTTCTGATCTGGGTCCTAGGTCATCCATGTTTCAGGATGAACTGTGTCATGTCACCCAGAGGATGGTTTGCATGTGAAAGAAGCTATTCTTTGTAAATATAAAAAAAGTGGGGGGGGATATATACTGCACCAGTAAATATTAGCAATAAATAAAAATAATAAGTATAAAATGAAAAAATATTGTGTTGTCATTTGGCAAGCTGGTCACTACTCACGAGACAAATCTGGTTTCCTAATTTCTAATGAACATACTACAGTACTGTATATTGTTTTTTATCATAGGGACATTTATCAGTGATAAGATATTTACTTGATCAATTTTATTTTCAGGCTTTCGTGACATTAACTGAAAAGTGCCCTGGCACTGTCATGATGGCTACTATTTTGTGGTACTGTAGTTAGAGTTTCTATAATCAATAGGATATGGTAACCATCCTAGAAAACTGTATTGTAGTACAGATATAATATACCAAACAAAATGCTAAGTGACTGCTCATAAAATTTTAAATACCTATCATACCTAATAAATCTGGAGGTCTAAATGATTTGCCACATCAAGTAGTTCTGACCTGTGAATAACCATACACATTGTGTTCAAGAAGTAAGAGTTAATTTGGGCATGTGGAGAGAATGGATGAGATCAAGGTCAAGAGATGCAAGTCTAATTGTAGAGGGGAGAGCCAGGGGCAGGCCAAGAATGACAAGGTGAGAGGTTGTAAGAAATGACATTAGAGTTAAGAGCCGGACAAGAGAGACTACAAAGGTCTATTCAGCATGGAGAGCTGCCAGCATGTAATCGCAGCTAACCTATGCAAGTGTGGAAAATGGCCTTAAAACATTGATGATGCCATTTTTTTAACTTTTTCTGTTCCCATTTCTTATTAAATATCATAGTTTCACTGGAAATTAAACCATCACTGATAACAACAATGACTTTTACTAAGATAAATTACAGTTTTCAGTAAAGTGACATTGTTTCTATAATTGGCAAAAACATTTTAAGCTGAATATACTGTACTATGAATACCTGTTTATAAATGTATAAAATTTAAGAGTATTCTCATTTACATTCTACTGAAATTCATGCAACTCATAACAATACAAAATTTTTTAAATACCTAAGAACATTATGCAACTTCAAATTCTTGTAAATACCCTGTACTGTACTGTCTTACTCTCTTCTATACATTGCACACATTGTCATATAAGCATACAGTACTGATTTATTTGTTAAATCTGATGAAAAGGATCCTGAACACACAGAATTATGAAAAGAAATATTGTAATAAATTTTTATTTAACTTAAAAATGAAAGACAAACATGAATTCCTATTTTATAACCATAGGGAGAAGACTAGGGACCTATGAGATACTTCCGCTAGAACACTACTGTCAGGATATATCATTGCTTGGGTGAAAGATATTCTGATGACAGGCTACACAATCCTGATTGTTCTGTGTAAATTGACACATAATTGCACCTTTTCTTGTGAATCAGGGATAAAACAAGGTTGAAGTCCTAGCTCAATGGTTGAAACCCTGAGATAGGTTCCTGCCTTGTCCCGAACCACTTAGTTATATATGTATAGGATGGAGTCTTATTTAGAACCCCATCAAATGAGAGGGGTGGAACATTTGGTTACTCATATTCAGGGAATCAATTTTAAATTTTAAATTTATAATCTACAGCTCATCATCAAGTTAACAATGAGATCCCAGCTCAGAAAAAATGAAACAGATTAAGTCATTGTGAGATGAGCCCTAAGAAGAAAACAACCCCCAAAAAACAACAGAGGACAAACTGATGCAATGGTCAGGAAGACAACCTCTACATCCACCAGAGCGACCCCGGGTGACATTCCTCTACATCCTTAATTTTCGCTGCATAGTTTGAATATCCAGGTGGGACAGAGTAATTTGTATAGAATATTTATTTACTTGGCAATTCAACTCGCACGTAATCTTTGTCTCAAGTCTAGTGGTCCAGTTACCCCCACCTATCATGATGGATGCACGTCCTTTGACGTCTCGTGACCCACCTTGCTCCTCCACACCTTCGATAGTAGTGCTATTCATCAATTGTTACTGGATTTGAGTGGAATTGATATGGACAGGAAACAGACCCAAATGATGTCGACTTTGTTGAGGTGGCCAGCGGTAAGGACTGTGACGTAGACAATGGCGCTCATTCTCCCTCCCAACCCTGCCAGCTAACCCCTCAGCAAGGTTGTGGGTGCTGTGATGGCCGTCAATGTATGGGACGACGTGCACACCAAGAACAACAGTATGCTTGGAGTGACTGCGTTAATTTTATGTCTTGACTGTGGATTTAAAAAAGAAAAGAAAAAGGTCTCCCAGGGCATAAGGGTTAAAACCAACCATAACATCTAAATTGCCAAGTACTTCCCAGTGCCACACATTACAGTTTTGCTAATTATAGATGCCAGGGATTGAATTCTTAGAAAAGCCGGTGTAAACAAATAAATGAGTCCTCATTTAACATCTATCCAAACAACATCATTTCATTATTATATTGATAATCTTTGCATCATGTAAAGTCTTTTGGTGTGGACTACTTTGCTACATACACTGTAAATCATGAGATAGCTCACAGAGGGCATGATGCTTAGCTGCAACATTCAACCTACTTTAAACCTTTGTCAGATGTTTGCCTGGTGCCAATGTTAATGCTGTTTTATGTATACATGTGAGCCCTTAAAACACTATTTGTGTGTTTTTCAGTCGTATGCAAGATCATTTAGCTTGAGATCTCCCTATGGAGATTGCCCATGTTTTCCTTTCAAGAAGCATAGTGAATCCTCAAGGCATGAGCAGTGCTCACGGATATTACTGGAATTATTGTGAGCCTTAAGGATAAATCAATGTTGACTATTAACATAAGTGCAATTACAAATACCCCCTCCCCTGTATGTTGCAATGCTTCTAGCATAGTCAAAAAAATAATCATCATACATATATGATGAATTTTGCTGATTGACAAAGATGGATATGGTGTTTAGACACTCATACTCTACCTCAAAAAATATGATGCTTCACGTTTGTTTACCCAAATCAGACCACCAAATTTGAAACCCATCTACAGACGACACCACAGGAAATCTCATTCAAGCCTCAAGGTATGTTAATCTCAGTTGTATTTCCTATAGATAAATGAGTATTTGATGAGGCTAGTTCAAACAAAAATAGAACAGCAAATTGCTTCCCATTAGAATATTTTGTATATTCATGAATCTAGTGTGAATATAGAGGAAGGTCTTGCTATAGAAATATCCCTTCAGTTTTGTTGATGTCTTTAGGCCTACTCTAATCTAACACATGTTGAACTCACTTGCTACTAATACAGAAGATACAGTTGATAATTCTATTGATTTAGTATATATCTTTAGTTTATTTTTATTGACCATAACTAACATTGCAGTATGGGTTGTTTGACACACTACAGGAAGATTTCTCTTTAGTTGTCAATATTTTTACTGGCGATTTATTAATCAGATAGTATATCCAAAATTAATAAAATATCAATATTGTACAGTCAACCCTCACTTTACGCGGTCCCACATTCCGCGTTTCCACGGTGCCCTGCCAGAACCCAGGATGCTCACATTCCGCGGTGGGTGTACCCCTTTACGCTGGTGAAGTATAATTTTTTATTTAGCTCATAAAATTCATACAAATTATCTGGCCAGAATATAATTTACATTGCTGGAATTCTTACAATTTGATGATCATTTTGAATATAAACATCATAGATTTTGCATTAGACATACAAATTTTAGATACAATGTTTACTCTGAGTAAATATGTTATCTTTTGTGCAAAATATATGACATTTATATTCAAAATATTCCTGGTCTTACAAGGAATCCAGCAATGTCAATTATATTATCCTAACTTTAGTTTGAGGTATTATTTATTACTATACCTGGTTTTCCCCAAAAAATTTCTCAGAGAGGGAAGAGCCAGCGAGTGTAGTGTGAGAAGAGGGGGAGGGAGTTGAGTCCATTATTTGAATGGACATTAACTTGGCGACTGTATTTCTCTATTTCTCTTAAGTATTAATTGTGTGCATGTACCATCATAAAATTAAGATGTTATTTTTACTAGAACATAGGTATTGTGTTGGAAAAAGTGGAGTTTGGGGGTCAGCTGGTCTCTATTTCATTTAATCCCATATGTTATGTTATTCACTTTACGCGTTTCTCACTTTCCGCGGTATCCTGTGGGTTACATTAACCGCGCAAAGTGAGGGTTGACTGTACTTACATTATATTATTGTAGGTCAGGGTTCAATACTTGTACAGGTAGTATATTAGCCTAGGTCAGAGTTCAATACTTGTACAGTCCGGCATTCTTTAGTCCGGAAACTCCCGTGGTCCAGAACGATTTTAGTTTGCCCATGGAGAAAATTAATTTAAGTCTGATACTTTCAATGTTTGGCTAAATTTTGCCTTATTTACCCTACTTTTTTGGCGAATTACTACCTGTAATAAAGCAACATCCTAATAAACCAACGAAAATAACACAGATAAAGTTAAATAAAAACTAAAAACAACACAGAAAAAGTTATTACGTTCTACAGCTTTAGCTAGAGTTGAACCTGTTGACTCGTCATCTGAGTAAAAGCACAAACAACAACATTGGCTGTCCTTATGTTTTCGACTTTACCACCACTGGTGAGTAGAAATTTTGTTTTAAATTCAGAAACATTAATTAAAATATATATGAACAGTAAAGAAGTGTTGCTTTCATATTCTTATGTTGAGTAATGACGATATGTTTTCACATGTGCACACTTACATACGCGCAGTCTCACGTTTTTTCTTTACCATTAATGGTTAGCTACTTTTATTGTTCCATTTATTAACATTAAATAACATTACTTAAAACAACCATATTAACTTTTTACATTAATTTTAATACAGCTACAACCAGGGTCTTATTTTCTTCAGTTTTATATGTAGAACCAGTCAGTCACTGGTTTTAATATTCTATGTATTATTAATGAATTGTATTGTTCATTTTGCACACATAAACATTAATTCAATCAAAAAGACATTCAGTAATAAACAATAATGTATCTTTTGTACATAAAAGAAATGACGCTGTTTACACAATTTGTGCACGTCTGAACGTTGGCGGGCCGCTCAAACCCGTCGAAATTCGAGTTTCCGCCGTCAAAATTTTAAATCGTGTACTGTAGTTTTTTTTGGGTGTCCAAATAAAAAACATTGAATTGAAAACTCGCAAAATTTGAGAACCTACTGTACAACATTTAACCCTTCAATATGTCTTCAAAGAGACCATGAAGCAGTGAAAGTGGTGTTAGTGCTTCAAAGTGTAAGCACAAGTCACTATCTATCCAGGAAAAGGGTGAATTTCCATGGTCCGGCACCGGTCAGGTCCCGAGGTTGCCGGACTAGAGAGGTACAACCTGTATCATATTAGCCTAGGTCGGGGTTCAATACAGTACAGTACTTGTAGCATATCAGCCTTGGTCAGGGTTGAGTTAATACTGGTGCTGAAGTCTTCACTCTACCTCACACTCACATGTGAACTGATTCATCACCAGTATATAAGATTTGTACTTTGTACAAAAGGTTGTTGCTGACTAAGTATGTGCAGGTAATCATGTGGTTTCAATAAGGCTAGAAAAAATCAACAAGAAACTCAACATGAGTGATGTATCCTTGGATTGTGTTGATGAGTTCTGCTACCAGTGTTGGAGGGGGTGCTGAAGCAAGAGTTAGAACCGACTGAAGGAAGGTTAGGGAGTTGCTGCCTTTATTGAAGATAAGAGGACCTTCCCTTCATGTGAAGGAAAGATGTATGCAACTGGAATGATAAGTGTGATGTTGTATGGCAGTGAAACGGGGGAAGTTAAAGAGGATTGACATGCAGGCTTGAGTGAGCTGAAATGAGAATGGTAAAGTAGATGTTCAATGTGGAACTGAAAGATAGGAAACCCTGTTTAAATCTAAAAAGGCAGCTGGGTATTGTGAGTGTATTGGCAGTTTTGTGTAGAGGCAGGCTGTGAGGTTTAGGGCATGTGAAGATAATGGATGAGACCAATTGGGTAAAGAGGAGCATGAGCCTAAATGTGCAGGGGAGAGCTAAGGGCAGGCCAAGAATGACATGGAGAGAGGTTGTAAGAAATGACATTAGACCTAAGAACTTTAAGAGAGAGATCATAAGAGACTATGAAGCATGGAGAGCTGTTGTCAGGTACAGGTATCCCTCACCATGTGAATGTTTGAGATACGAAAATTCGCTAAAAAGTACCGGTAATTCTTAAATTATCACCTCTAATTCATTTTACAAAAGTTTTCCCTGCTTATATAAATTTAGGTCCCGGCAAATATTCAAATTGTGCGTCCCCAGGAGTCAGCTGGGGCGGCCACATCCCCCTAACGCTCTTCGTACCAGGCTGAGATAGGAGTTACGATATGGTTATTTTTCAACTTGTAATATCTGGTAGATAAACATAAATTTCTTCATATTTATTTTATTCAGTTACATTTTTTCAGACTTTCTTCCATTCTTTCCCACACTTCATCCACTTACTCCAGTGTAACAACACTTGGCTGGCACATGTGTTTTTTAAATTTCACAGCCTGTTTCTCTGAACTGCTGTACCAGTTTCCATATCACTGATTTCAAAGGTTTCGTACAACCACTAAAGCGACTTTTAAATGCAATTTGACATTTCCTAAAGGATGCATTCTTGATGTAATGTTCAACAAGAAACGTGCATTCTTCCACAGTGAGCACCATGGCATGACTAAGTGAAAACCATTAAATGCCATTGATGGGTCACATTACAAATAAATCATATGATACTTGATAACTCTCAGGATCGTTATGTCTTTCTGTAACATTAGGCTACATTAATGCAAAATATTTGGTTCCCAATTGATATAGTTTTTAGTGTATGGGAATTATTTAGGGTTAAAAAAAAACTAATATTATTGTTTTCAATTGCTACATGAAACAATATTAATATTTTGTTTATATAAATACTGTAAATATTGACCCCTTAACTATGGTGACACCACTTAATAATTTGTTTGGCTAACACCAAATGATTTTACTCAGCACAGAGGAAGCCAATACACAAAGGGTTCATAAAGATAATCAGACTATAATTATTCAGGAACTTCACACTTCTGACAAATGTCATGATATATTAGAAGCTGCTGGGACATCAACAAGCCCATTAACTGTAATTTGCTCTTTAGGGTCTCAACCAGAAAATCCTGTAAACCTTACAATCACAACACAGCAGTGACTCATTGCCAAAATGCACAAACACCACTGGGAACAGCAAAAAATGGGATCATGAGAAAGGAAGTCGGTACACTTCATATACACTGTGAGAATTGGAAACCGTGATGGAGGAAACCACAATTTGAGTAGGGAGACTTGTACAGTAAGGTGCAACTGCTAGATCTGGCAATGTGGTTATGATAAAAAATATGGCTTACTGTATTGGTTAGAGCTCTTGGCAGTGATGTTTTCCCTCAAAACTAGAATAATTTCCTGACTATCATACACTTATATAAAAGATACATTTTACACTTTCTAAACAAAAAGAGTAAAATTTATTTGGTAAATATGTGCATAATTTAACTGAAAGGTCAAACTATGTACATAAGTTGTCTGCAAGACCCTTAAGTTCAGGATAAGTTGGCTCTATACTGTATAATGAATCACCATCACGTGTCCACTTGGGATAAAATGTAAGAAAAACTTTTAGCTTTCACAGTCAAAATATATCCACTAACCATCATTCACCATAATAATACAGAACCTAAAAAAAAAATGTATGGCTAATACTGTACCAATAACCATCAGATAAATTATAATAAATCAAAGTGTGACATTCACGTCTCCAGGGATGATCCGATAGTAAAAGTCATGGAGCTGGCAAGAGGAGGGTTGTGGGCAGTTGGACTGTGAAGGTTGGGAAATAAAAATACATCTTAAACCCTGGTTCATTGGTTAGGAGCTGTTATGCAGCAATTTGCAGTGATCTGATGGAACAAGGTAGCCTGCTATTAATGCATGCTGAGCCACTTGATAATGGCAAGTACTGACGAGATGCTCTTGTGGAAATATCTCATAGGTAATTTGTTGATAACCCCGAAAAGATTTTATCAGGCAGGATACAAAAAGGTTTCACACAAAAAAACCCTGTCTCACAAAACCTCTCTGGCCTACCTCTTTTTGCTTTTAGTTCTTTACTATTTACAGTAGTCAACAATAAAATTCATGACATCTTAAATATATTTACCCTTAAATTTTTTTCATCTAATAATTTTCAAATTAACACAAGTTTTCACACAATTATGTATTTCAAATTTATTAATACTGTAACCAAGAAAAAGAAAGCAACCATATTGAGTGAATTTTTATTTACTAATATGACAAATTTAGCGTCTTACGCACCAACCTCTCTGCAATTTTGTTGAACTGTTCTCTATCATCTCTCCACATCTTTGCTGCATCAACATTTGCGCTGCTTTCATCATTTGGTTCTGAAATGACAATGAATATTTTGTTCTTATGGTCTACAATTAGTGAAGGTAAGTGTTTAATTAGGATATCAAACGAAGAAGTGACTTGAAAAGCTAATAAGATTAATTTGCTTATACGAATTTAATAAATTACCACTGGAATTAGCCCTCAGAACAGGGGAAAGGCGTGGGGGATCTCTCGGCTGTGCTCTGTCTCATGCCCTTAGAAACGATTGACAAATGGCAACGTAGTATTTTTTTTTTTTTTTACTGATCAATTATTAAAATTTTTATTTATTCCTCATATTTACTGTGATTGTGAAGTGCTTTCTCTCTGTTTTTTGACTGTAAAGTGAGCAGTGTAACTTTAAAAATGTCTCACAAGCTGTTGCTGAAGGCTCTTGCATCTGGGAAAGCCCAGGAAAAAAAAACATGTCTCTCGAGGTGAAGCTTGACATTGTGAAGTGGCCTGACTTGTTCTTAATGATATGGTGAGTGTTGTTTAATTGTTTTCTATTCATTTATTTTATTTGTGTAGGATTTTTTTTTTCTTATACCCAGTTGAGTCTGTATTTACGCGGTTTTGGTTTCACGTTTTGTCATTTAACGGTGGCTTGCCAGAATTGAAATGCTTTAATTACGCGGTAAATTTTGTCATTTACGCGGAGAGCAGCTGGCGGTCCAGCCGCACGCCATTTTGGATTCAAACCTCCGGCCATGCCTGACCACAAGCGGGGGGAAGCAGCACGGGGAGGGGTGCGCAGTATGTCGCTGTTGCGTTATCGGTGACGTCATATGACGTATCGGACTGTGATTGGGCCACGCATCCTTACCTCCCTCCCCCGCTAGCTGTGATTGGTTTAATGTAATATGACGTGCCCTGTCATGGGAGGGAAGAAGTCACTGACCTAGCAGGGCCTGTCTCATTGTTCTCAGTCCGCGTATACAGTTCTCTCTTGTGCCCGCTATTCCCCTCACAACGGCTGCCGCGGGACCCCCACCACCAGAGAAAAACATTGAATTACCTGGACCAAGCCATGATAATGTGAAGGAAATCATCGAGTTGGGGGAGAAACTTAAGCTCATCCTTGATAACTACCCAGACCAGCATCGGTATGAAGTGTCTAATGACCATCTGACGAAATTCATGGAGCCGTATATCCAGATCTATCTCGACAACATCAATGCTAGTCGCCAACGTAGTACTGAGGACTTCCTCCCCCGCAACCCACCACAACCACAAGCACAGCAACTAATCTGCCCTCTGTCTCGGAACCAGCCGCCATCCACGTGTGCCGACCCAGCTTTTCTACTAACGTAAGTGTTAAAAAACCTAATATTATTGATATTTCTCTTCATTATTAATTATGTATGCATACCATCATAAAATTAAGATGTTATTTTTACTACAACGTAGGTATTGTGTCGGAAAAAGTGGAGTTTGGCCCAGTCTCTATTTCAATTAATCCCGTATGTTCTATTATTTCATTTACGCGTTTCTCGTTTTATGCGGGCCTCCACGGGTTCAATTGATCGCGTACATGAAGACCCAACTGTACATGTGTATAGGACTGGCTGGGCACGTATCCTAGTGAATTCCATTTATGATATTTCAGTTTGTGATGTGGTTTTCAGGAATATAACCCTATCGAAATTGAGGTTTACCCATACCTAAATTGTCTCAAGCATTTTCTGGGTCAACAATTTGTCATATTACTTAAATACATATCTTATCTCGAGAATATTCTGCCTTATCTTATCTCGTCTGGATAATTTGTTTTAATATCTAGGTTTGCAACTGGTCTAAAGTCAACTCTGGTTTCTTATCTTGTACAGTATAATAATCAAGTGACCAGTTTTCTATTGTTTATATTTCATTTCTATTATCTAAAGCTAATTACAAATTGTTGCTTTTATTGTTTTTCTTAAATATGGCTTTGAAGTTTTTATTATAATTAAAGTTTTGTTTCCATGCAAGACTTCCTTCTCTCCTGCCATGTACTGTAATGAGGTTTCTCTTGAGATCTTTACCACTGACTAACTGTAGTAAAGCTTTCACATCACATAAGTATTCTGAGGTTTTCTTTCTCCAATTACTAATTCAGACTAGGGGAAAATCCCGTGAATTAACAAGCTAAGTAAACAATTTGGAAAAGCTAGGAATAAGTGAGAATTGCTTTTAGGGAACTCGCAACTTCTAAATATACTACATTTAATGTATTTTTTATTTAAAGTATGCATACAACAATGTTTTCTTTATTTTGTTCAAGATGCAAAACAATGTTCAGCTGAGTTTGTGTGAATGACACAGTGTAAGGAAGCAAAACTGATTTAGTCTACTGGTAGGCCTAGGTCCGAGGGTAACATGGATGACCTACTGTAGGGCAGTACGGCACAGGAAACTGAAATATCTACAAACTAGTTTGGCCTGCACAGTACAGTAATATCTCCGTTAGCTGGAATCCCTCTTAACCAGAACTCTCTGATAGCCGGAATTGAAATTTTCTCGGAAAATCGTTTCCAAAGCCAGAATTATCTTGAAATTCTGGCTTTGGGAACGATTTCCGAGGGGCACATTTTCTGGAAAATTTCAATAAAATTTTCCCGGTACCCGAAAATTTCTGGGGATGAGGGATTTTTTCTAGGTTTGAGAGATTAAAATCATGCACATTTTCCGGAAATTCTGAGAAAATTTTTCCAGTACAGTACACGGAAAATTACAGGGATTGGGGATTTCTTCCGGCTGTGAGATAAAATAGATCAAAATTCTGGGGATCGGGGATTTCTTTCTGGGTTCGAGAGATGATGTAATGCGCAATTTCTGGAACTTCCAAGAAAATTTTCCCGATACCTGGAAAATTCCGGGGATGAAGGATTTTTTTACCGGCTTCAAGGGAGTCATCTCGTTATCCAGAAATCTCTCACTCCCAGAAGTGCTCTGCACCAATTATTCCAGCTAACGGAGATATCACTACTATATTATTTGTTTCTAAAGTGTATGCTATATTATTTTATTTTATTTTATTTTCCTTATCAGCCTGAATTGTGCATCCTGTTGTTAAAACATGTCCTCCCCTCTGACTAGAGCTGCTCTTTGGAGAAAGATGTTTTAGTAGTTTGGATCTCACATATTCTGTTAAAACCTGTAAGTCATTGACTGGCTTTCACAAGGTCATGCCTTTCTGTATTTCTCAACATTTGCCAGGGTGGATATTAATATTTTGTATTTCAAACTCACCTGCCAGCATAGATACCACCGAGAGTAATATTTTCTCTACACTCTGGACTGGACTCCACCTTTCAGCACTGGTTTCATATCCCATGGGGTCATCACCTGGTGCGTGGAGGATGGAGATGCATACTCGGCCATCTGAGTAAACTGGTTAAATAATAACTCATTATTTACCCTTGCCGAGTCATAATTCATTAAGACAGAAATTTTTTTTGCACAGTTCTCCTAAATGCAATCAATACACAGTGAAAATTTGAGTAAGATAAAGAGTCAGTGGTTCCATGCAGGTTTATCCAGGTACTTCAAATACAGATGCACTCTGCAACATCTGCATGGTGCTGGAAGTGATTTTGGATGGTGATGGAAGTGTTAAAAAATATATTCACTTCCAATATTTACTGTATATTTTATCAATGTGAGTAGAGAGTAACGGAATAACGGAGTCAACGATATATATATACAGCTACTCCTCGACTTACGACCACCCAGACATACGACCGCCCCAGTTGTACCACTCCTCGACTTACAACGGGGTTAGGGACCCAAATCCAGGTCTTAAGTCGAAAATGCGAAAATAATGCATAGAAAATCTAAAATGGGTGTGTCTTTTTCTTCTCAGCACCACAAAACTCTCACTTTTAAGCTTGCCAGCCATTTTAAAGGAAATTACAAAATGAAAATTTTGTTTGCACACAGAGGAATGACTAACGTTGGGACTCGAAAATACGTAATTTGAAATTTTTTTGGTATGACTGGGGCCACTGTGTATATATATATATATATATATATATATATATATATATATATATATATATATATATATATATATATATATATATATATATATATATATATATATATATATATATATATATATATATATATATATATATATATATATATATATATATATATATATATATATATATATATATATATATATATATATATATATATATATATATATATATATATATATATATATATATACAGCGGTCCCTTGGTTAGCGAACGGTCCAATTAACAAAATTTCGGTTAACGAATTAGCTCCCAAAAGGATTTTCAGTTCGATTAACGAACAAAACTTGGATTAACGAAAGCCTGACGAGAACACGTTTTGTTGTGCTTATCAGCTGATCGGCTAGTCCGCCAATACGGTACAGTAATTGGTTCTATGTTCACATTCGTTTCCGGTGGAGTAAATATCAAGAAGGTTGTGCTCTTTAATATTTTTGCATTTTTTATACAGTTAACATATTGATAATATATGCAGTACAGGGAACTACATAGTTTTTATGCACTCATCAGCCGCTTGACTCACCCGCCAAAGCTTCTCTGTTTAACTTTGTTTACAGTGAAGGAAACATCGAGTTTGTTGATCTCCTGAATATTTTTACATTAAAATTATTGGTCATTCTGAAATTTAGTTAACATATTGATAATATATAGCACAGTGCAGTGTTGATTTAAATAAAATACAGTTATCTTTAATTACAGCTAATGAACTTAAAATTTTATTGGTGAAATTACTGCATCAAGCTTGGGTGAGAAAGATGATTCTCCTCAGTGTTCCTCTCCAAAAAGGAGAGAGGATTTTCATGTTAGAGAATCTGTCAGTCCAGAAGTTCCTGAGATTATTATGGAAGGTGACTCACCTTCCAAGAATTCTCTTCTCCCTCTCCACTCCCCCACTTCTAATTCCCATCATCATCATCAACCAGCAACATTCTACATACACACCTCAAAGTAAGTGTACAGTACTGCACTGCATTTTGTTTATACTTTGTATGTACTTTTCTGTGAGTTGGAACCAATTACCCAATATCCCATTGAAATAATAGATTCGGTTAACGAACAATTCTGTGGAACCAATTGTGTTCGTTAACCGAGGGACCACTATATATATACAGTATTACCCCGCTTTACGCGGTTTCAGTTTCCGCGATTTCTCATTTACGCGGTGCCTCGCCAGAACCGAACTTTCACTTTCCGCGGTGTATCTACTCATATACGCGGGAAGCGGCGCGGGCAGGATGCGCACAAGGTCGCCCAGTCATCAAAACATTACCGAGTTCTTCACCCGCCACCCACCACAGCTGGCCTAAGTCAGTGATAGTGAGGTTATGGACTTATATGGACTTTGAGGGGTTTGACAAAGAGGCCCTGCAAGCCTATGTGGTGGATAGTGATACAATTGATACAGGTGAGGGCCAATAATCTGCCCTCTGCCTCGGAACCAACCCCCCCATCCCTGTGTGCCCAGCCATCTTTTCTACTAATGTAAGTGTTAAAAAAACTAATATTATTGATATTTCTCTTAATTATTAATTGTGTGTGCATACCATCATAAAGTTAAGATAATATTTTTACTACAACATAGTTGTGTGTCGTCAAAAAGTGGAGTTTGGGGGTCGAGCCAGTCTCTATTGGAATTAATCCCATATGTTCTGTTGTTCACTTTACGCGGTACCCTGTGGGTTCAATTGACCGCGTAAATCGGGGTACTACTGTGTGTATATATATATATATATATATATATATATATATATATATATATATATATATATATATATATATATATATATATATATATATATATATATATATATATATATATATATCAATTGTATCACTATCCACCACAGAGGCTTGCAGGGCCTCTTTGTCAAACCCCTCAAAGTCCATATCCTCACTATAATTATCACTATCACTGACTTGGGCCGGCCGTGGTGGGTGAAGAACTCTGTAATGTTTTGATGACTGGGCGACCTTGTGCGCACCATGCTCGCGCCACTTACACAACATGGCGGATGGCGGGAGAGATGGCGGGAGGTTTGGATCCAAAAATGGTGCGGCTCGCCAGCCGCTCTCCGCGTAAAGGGGTACACGCACCGCGGAATGTGAGCATTCTTGTTTCGGCAGGGTACCGTGTAAACGTGGAAATGCGGAATGTGGGACCGCGTAAAGCGAGGGTTGACTATATATATATATCTACACTGTTTATCGTTAACTCTGTTACTCTCTGCTCATGTTGATAGAATATACAGTAAATGCTTTACATACTGTATACAGTACCATGTGACACACCCACACTACAAACCCACTGCACTCCTCTCCACATACACACCACACATAGCCCACACACATTCTTGACCTATTATTCCATACTAAAATAAGAACATTATAACTGTAAATATAGTAATGCGTATTAATATTGCTGTGCACACTCAACCTGGTAATGCAAATTAAAACAAATGGGCCAAGACTGGGCCTTTAGAGCTGCCATGCCCCTACACCTTCAACAGTTTTTAATGCTCCATAATATGTTTTGAGCATTTCAGATAAGATGCTTTTAATTTTCATGTGAAGTTGATATTCATCAGTAATATTCAGGAATATACATATGTTAAACTTAATCATTGACATAATCGGTAGAACAGGCACCTTTATGACAATTGAAAGCAACTCCTTGGCAGTGGAGGTGTCGGCTTCTACCTCTCTGTCTCCAACACAGAACACATGATCACCTTTTACGAAAATATCACTGTGGGAATGGGTACTACAGTACTCCATTACTGTTACAGTAAGACAATCCCCCTCTCCCCCCAAGTCAGACTTTCATAAGTTGGAAACCCCCATTAGTCTGCCATCACTTAACTTACACCTCAGAGTCAGAATTGGTGGTAACCCCCGATCTACCTCCTCGTATCCTCGATTCCAATAGTCATTAAACCAAGAAATAAATGCTGCTTTTAAGCAGCCCCTTTTGTCCTCCAACTCAAGATTCATCAATAATTGTCCGCTACAATATATAATCTCAAAAATCATCTGCTACAATGTAAGTACACGGTAAATAAGTATTGTCAACTTTAATTTTGTTTTTAGATGTGGTTTTTCAGCAAAAATGGTGGTCGAAATTACCCCCCCCCCCCGACGGTAATTTCGACCACATAAGTCAACTAACAGGCCCCCACAGTCTGACTTGAAGGGTCTTACTGTACTGGAACATAGATTCTGCAAATCATTTTAATGTTCATTGGTTAATCTCATCCATAATGTGAACTGTGTGTGTATTGCACTAATAGTTGGACAAAGTATTAATGTTGAAGCAAATGCATTCCTCTTTAGCCCATACTGATGATGTATGTGTACTGATAGACCAATGAGTTGAGGGATGGGGTATCCAAAACTCGGTGGAATTTGAAGAGTATAATCAGTTGACTTTACCTTTAAAGCAACAAACAAAACATCGGTTTAGTATTATTAACAATATACAGTAAAAGTCCAAAAATCTGGACCACCCGAGAATCCGGACTTTTCGAAAACTAATTTTTTTTTAGCGGGCTTTTGTGTGTATGTGCGCATGCGTGAGCACCACAGCTGCACAGCGACAACAAGCGACCACACGGTCGCCACTTTAAAACGAGCAATCAAACTGTGACAACATACCGTATATACTCGTCTATAACCCCCCTCGTTTATAGGTCGACCCTGATTTTTTTACCAAGAAATCGTTAATTTATGATATTCCTCGTTTATAGTTCGACCCACATTTTTGAGGGTAATGGAACAACAAAACTTTCAGTAAAAACACTCTACGTCCTATAAACTGAGGCTCGCCGTGCCTGAAACATGAGTGCCGAAGGCAAATTGTTTACCATTTATTATTACGACACTTTACACCGAAACGCAGGTAGTTTCAACAAAAATATTGTATATTTCCATTCAAGTATTTATTCAAGTCAATTAGGAGGGAATAATATTGTAATACAACAGTTTTTTAACTAAACCATTCGAAAAGCGATTACGGTAACATCTTTTGAACGAAAGAAAGCGAAAGTCATTGTTTTCGTCACGATTTTATCCCACTTTCCACTGTAATGCGTATGTAATTTCAGCAAAAATATTACATTTCCGTGAATGTATTATATCAAGCACAGTATGAATAGAATATCATAGTAATATAACAGAATTTTAACCGAAAACTATTAAAAAAACGAGTAACATCTCAAGAACATCGGAAGCTTAGGTAAAGTCCTTTGTTTTCGTCATGTATTTTATCCTATTTTACATTGAAATACATCACGTTTCAGCAAAACTACTATTTATTTCCGAGAATATATTCATTCAGGCGCAGTTTAGGTAAAATATACGTGTGATGTAATAGTTTTTTAACTGAAAACGATTTGAAAAACACGTACCCTCTAGCCCTGTTCAAGGAAAGGATTGGGAGAAGCTGTTTGGTGCTGCAGACGATGACAAGGAAAATGATTTTGATGGATTATAATGAAAATATTCAGAAATATGGTATCGTATTATTTATTCAAGTCAATTAGGATATAATATTATCGTAATACAACAGTTTTTTAACTGAAAACCATTCGAAAAGCGATTACGGTAACATCTTTTGAACGAAAGAAAGCGAAAGTCATTGTTTTCGTCACGATTTTGACCCACTTTCCACTGTAATATGTACGTCATTTCAGCAAAAATATTACATTTCCATGAGTGCATTATATCAAGCACAGTATGAATAGAATACCATTGTAATATAACAATATTTTGAGTCCTACTCTTTCCATTTACAGAGTACTGTACAAGCCCATAATAATGGCTCCTAAAGTAGATAAACTTCATTGTGTGAAGAGAAAGAAGAACACGTTGAAATTGAGTAACAAACTTGAAATAATTAAGAAACTAGAACGTGGTGTGAGCAATACTGTTCTAATGGAAACATACGACATTGGAGATATAAAAAAGGCAAAGAATAAAATTCTAGAATTCACAGCTTTTTCATTAAAACTGCTCGTTTTGATAAATGAAGCATGCTATATTTGCTAATGAATAAACTATCAAAATGTACCTGTTCATCTCTTCTTTATTCCTCCTTAAATTTGAATTTTAAAAGTACTGCCTGAGAATCCGGAAAATCCGGACCGACCCAATCCCCAAGCAGTCCGGATTTTTGGACTTTTACTGTAACATATCTTTAGCATCTTAATAAATATCAGGAAATAGCTGGCATCTATAACATTGCTGGGATTACCAACTTTACCTCACTGCACCTCCATTCCATCACTTGCCAAGCTCCCCCTCACTCTATAACACCCCCATTTCCCCCTACATCATACTGTGCCATCTATGGGTAAATTGAACTACTGTTTCAGACTGGCAACTCAGTAAGTCTCATAATTCATGGGGAGAGAGAGAGAGAGCGCATTGCTGTTGTCACATTAGCTATATCTCGCAGACAGGTAGACCAGGTGGAACTGTTGCATTGTACCTAGGATAGAAATTTAGTATCCTGGTCTAACATTTCATTTACAGAGAGACAAGGTAGATAACCCAATTTATCTTCTTAATCCTTGTAACTAGACAATTTATATAATGCCAAGGAGGAAATTAACTTAACTATTCTTAGTTAAGGATGAGAACGTGTTTCTGGCATCACATACAGCCAGATGTATTTCATATGCTTTTATGAGTCTGTAGCTCCCTAGATCATTATCATATATTTTCTGTACAGGAATATTTCTTTAAAAGCTGCCTCTTAAAATGCTGTTTCATTATATCACTCAATGTTCTGGAAGAAATTTTTAGCAACAAACCATAAACAAATATTTTAATGTAATATTGCTGGTAATGTAGCCAAGCAGTCAGAGAAAAGCATTTGTGTGAATGAATGCATGTCACAGAACATGTGGAGGTGAGTAAGCCTCAGATTATTATTGTTTGTAACATGGGTTTGGTAAAGTAAACCATCTGAACCCATCTGTATATTTTATGTCCACAGTTAAAAAAAATTATTTTTTTCATTTATGAAATGTTTAATGTGTTTAATGCATTTATTATGAGTACATTATTATTATTATTATTATTATTATTATTATTATTGACTCAAAGAAGCCCTCATATAACACTCATAATATGAATAACGTCACAAACACATCTCCATTGGAAACACATTAGTAAAGTATATTGACCTCTTATAGCACTATGTTTTCCAGAAACACATCTTGAGCACTATAAGAGTATGCCTGTACAGCTCTTGAAAATATTCAGATTTATCAGTATTATTTAATAAATTTATTAAAACATTTATGAACGAGTCTGACCCTATATTTAATAATCAACTGTCTCACAATTATTGTGAGACAGTTTAAAAAAAAGGTGGTATTCTTCTGAATACTGACAGTCATTAATCAACAATGTGGCATATACTAATCCAGCAGTACAGTAATAAATAAGTTAGGTACAGTAATATAAAACCAACTCTATTTCAATTTGATAATACAGCAGGAATTTAGGGCAGGAGTATGAGCTTCCTTTTATGGGTGGACAGGTCTGACTTTTGAAAATCTACATTTTATTTCAACCTTTGACCAGAAGTCTCCCTTGACCTTGAGTCAGTCACAAGATCAGATGGGATCGAGTCTTCAACCCTCATTCTGCTTGGTGAAAAAATGCTAATTGCTGAAGAAAATTTGATCTCATTTCATCTGGCTATTGACTTAACAAAGCTCTTTGGTAACAGGTACACTCTGCCAAAGGAGATTTAGCTATTTGGATCTTGAAAGTCATTCACTGATGATCCTTAGGCCATTAAAAAAAAAACTTACTGTTGGGATGAAACATTTCACAAGTGAACTGCATCTTGGGTGGTGACAGAGGGTAGTCTGGAGGGAATATCAACTTGGCTGGAAAGACTCCACACTCAAAACAAGTTCCTTCAGGACCCCTAAAAAGATTCACATATGTAAGAGAAATGGTATAACTCAAAATACCTATTAGTCCGTTATTACTACAGTACATGACATTGAGGACTATGGTGTTTGAGTGGATACAGCACTTGCCTCCTGTTCCATGGGTCGGTGGTTTGATCCCCAAGCACTCCCTGTTCACCTAGTTGTAAATGGGTACCCAAGTTTACAACTTGGGGGAAATGAATGCGATAGAGTACAGTACCAGCCATGCCGCCTCCTTGTGTACCAAAGGCTTAGTATACAGTGTGCTGTATCCACACTGTCCCTAATGGGCAGTCATACCTATGGGACCAACTTTCACTTCACATCTTATTAAAAACTATAACTTAAATCTTAAGATAAAATTTATTTTTATCTGTGCAGCACAGTAAGTAAGACCCCTCTAAATCAGACAGCGATAAGTCACAAACCCCCATAAGTTGGACAAGCTCCACCTGCCACCAATTAGAGTACTGGTACAATAATGATATATTTTAACCATAATATCCATGCTTGCAAAAATATATTCGTATACAACTCACATGATAAGCGCCTCCCATTCAAAAAAGTTCTCTTCATTAGTTGGTCCAGCAATGATACCCTCGGGAGGATTTAATGTCAACTCTGAAAAGAAAAAATTCTGGAATTAAAGTACACTAATAATATTCCTTGTACCAGAAAATTTCACATCTCTTTAATAACATCATCATTCTGATTAACCATACAATGTATCAGTAATGTACTGTGAGTATGAACTGTTGAATTTTCAGTTCACTTAAATGAAGCAAACCCTACAAGTGCACTGGTGAGTCAATAAAAGAACTTGGATAACAGCACAGTTGTTAGAAGAATGATTTGTGAACTGTTTTTGTGGAAAGCTATTACCGTGACTTTCAGCTTATCTGCACACCCCCACTCCTCCCAATTAGTCTATCTTATAAGGTATGGCAAGAATCACTTTGAGGCAGTATGGTAGCAAAACTTTAATAGTAGTGGAAGGGCCTCACTGCAGGATGGGTGTGTGGGACCCATTTTTTTTTATGCCTGGAAGTCACCAGGGGTCATACCCCTATTTTCTTTTCTTTTTAATAATTTTGAACACCCCTTTAATAGTATGCTGATATGGCAAAGAAAGTCCTTTAAAATCTTTTACAAAAGTTTGCAGTGCAAGAATACCCCACTATTTGCAACCCTGCTTATTCACAGTTTATATTTTAACACCAACATTCGATATTCGCAAAGCATATCCCGCTTATTTGCAAAGCGAATTGGAAAACATTATATCTATGGAGATGGCATGTTGCTATAAAATAGGAAAAATGAAGAGCATGGGTGTGTATGTGTGTGAAGAGAACTTGTATGTGGACTTAGCTTGTCGCCAAGTTAGACTGTCCCTGGAGCTTCATCTCCCTAGCTCACCAGGCCAATCTGTGTTATTGTTGTTTTCAATTTATATATATATATATATATATATACAGTACTTCATTTTTAGTCCATATAACACGCGGACTTTGAACATATAATCAATGACCTCACCAGCCAGGATTTGAACCCTCGACCTACTGGGTGGGACTAGGGACTAGCGTTCCCTAGTCCCACCCAGTAGGTCGAGGGTTCGATTCCTGGCTGGTGAGGTCGTTGATTATATATATATATATATATGTATATATATATATATATATATATATATATATATATATATATATATATATATATATATATATATATATATATATATATATATATATATATATATATATATATACAGTGGGGTATGCTATAACGAATCTAATTGGTTCTAGAACCTTGTTCGTTATAGCATTCGTTCGTTATAGGATTAATCCATTCCAGGCCCCCAAATACAACCACTTAACACTGAAAAATATAATATTAAATTGTAAAAATTGTAAAAAAGTGCATAAATATGCATCTAAACCCTTGAAATGAAGAATATCATTAATACTTGTAATACAGAAACAATAAATTAGTAAAAAAAAAAATTTTTATAATGTTCGTTGTAGGAGTTTCGTTCGTTATAGCATTATCAGTTTTATAGGTAAAACCATTCGTTATAGGAATATTCGTAGTAGGATCCGTTCGTTATAGCATACCCCACTGTGTGTATATATATATATATATATATATATATATATATATATATATATATATATATATATATATATATATATATATATATATATATATATATATATATATATATATATATATATATATAATTTTTGTGTGTGAATTTTCTTTGCTAAGAAACACAACAGGGGAAAAAGCATTAGGATGATTCATGACCATATCGACATATAATTTGCATTGGTAGTTAAATGCTTTTTTGTGTTCATAGAAGCATTACTGTAATTCAGGTCTCACATTGGACATAATCTTAACACACAATACCAAAAATGATACATACACACACTAATGTCAACTCACAAACTATCATGATAGCAAGCAAAAGTAGTCACACAACAGCAAATTGGGTGGAGGAATATAACTTTTCCTTATCAGGTTTTTGTCCATAGTATTTCTTTTCATCAGGAAATAAATATGCAGATGATGTTGGTATGTATGTGTATGAGTTGTTGCCATCAGCATTTACCTGGGTGTAAGGATGCATCATTGTCAGAATACTTATAGATATTAACAATAATACTATTACATTTCATACCAACTAATAAGAAACAACAGCCATTTTTTCCCCAGGTTACGAATGGGTTCCGTTCCTGAGGCCGTCCTTAAGTCGGAATGCATACCCTATGTGCACTATATCATAGCCCATGTCCTTTTATACATCTCGAATCACTTAATTTAAGAAAAAAAAATTAAGTGAATGACAAAATACAGTACAGTAGTACCCCGCTTAACGCGGTCAATTGAACCCACAGGGTACCGCGTTAAGTGAAAACCGCGTTAAGTGAACAACAGAACATATGGGATTAATTCCAATAGAGACTGGCCCGACCCCCAAACTCCACTTTTTGACGACACACAACTATGTTGTAGTAAAAATTTTATCTTAACTTTATGATGGTATGCACACACAATTAATAATTTAGAGAAATATCAATATTATTAGGTTTTTTAACACTTGCATTAGTAGAAAAGATGGCTGGGCACACGGGGATGGGGGGTTGGTTCCGAGGCAGAGGGCAGATTATTGGCCCTCACCTGTATCACTTGTATCAATTGTATCACCATCCACCACAGAGGCTTGCAGGGCCTCTTTGTCAAACCCCTCAAAGGCCATATAAGTCCATATCCTCACTATAATTATTACTATCACTGACTTGGGCCGGCTGTGGTGGGTGGCGGGTGAAGAACTCGGTAACGTTTTGATGACTGGGCGACCTTGTGCACATCGTGCCCGCGCCGCTTCCCGCGTATATGATGAAAAATTCCGCGTTAAGTGAAAGTTCAGCTCTGGCGAGGCACCGCGTATATGATAAAACGCGTTAAGTGAAACCGCGTTAGGCGGGGTAATACTGTATAGGAAAGTAAAAATTAAAGTTTAACACTTATATTGAAACCTGGGACTGGCTTGCATGGTAAGAGGGGCATTTGTAGGAGTGACACGCTTTATTGGGATGGTTGAACCGAAACTTTCTTCTTTTCATCATAAATCTCCCTGTAGCATCGTAGATATTCAGTAATACCTCTATGAATCTTGGTGAATCTTGTTCTTTAAATTTAAACAGTCCTTCTTCAATAAGCCTGAAACCATCTGCCATTTCTTTGGTGATGAATCCCTTTGGTTATGGAGTTTCAGCTTCCTCTACATCCTCTGACAAAATTTGCTTCTCCAGTTTAATCAGGTCCTCATTGCTTAAATCTTCAGTATGAGGCTCAAGCAACTGTGTGACATCATCCTCATGAATATCAAGCTGGATTTGGTTCCCAAGGTCTACCACTGTCTGTGTCACTTTTCCAATATAATTTTCAGAGCCCCTGAAATCGTGGACAAACTTGTGGGCAGTGTTTTTTCCAAACACCATTTGTCCTTACCTTGAACTGGTTAAACCAGCCCCTACTAGCAACAAAATCTTCCCCATTACTTTCACCAACACGTGGTCAGCATAAAAGCTTATTGCTTTTTCCTGAATCAAGGCTAGACTTAGAGGCAAATCCCTTTGATTTTGATCTGCCATTCATATCACTAACAATCTTTCCATTACAATTCACAATCCACTTTTTTTTTGTTATCACAGTTGAGTGCATTAGTCTTGATCCTTTTACATATTCAAGAATTTTCTCTTTGTCTTTCAAAACTGTTCCAACCATTGAACGACTTGCATCATGTTTGCATTTGGGAGCCATGATGAGGGTCGAAAAAAAAGAGTTAAAAAGAAAAAACAAAGTTTTCACTTAATCACACATGTTTAGGTGATGGGGGAAAAGCGTACTGATGCTCCTGCTCCCTCAAGGAGGGTGACTGGGTGCGATGCATCAATCCCCACATGCAGCTCCACCTCCCGGGTATGCCGCGTAAACTAGTTCTTGTATGTAACTGCTAGGAACCATTGTACTTATGGTGGATTTTTAAAATAATTGACATTATGGGACCTCGTTCATATTAGCGGGTGTTTTTAAGTCGGGGACCCCCTGTACTGTACTGTATTCGGTTAGGCTAAATTACCAGTCACTGCAAAATAGCCTGACAGGCATATTTTGGGCTATTTTGCCGGCCCATTTATGTATAATATTATATACAAGGTAATAGTATTTATTGTAGCATGCAGAGAAAAACACGATTTATGATGCTATTTATGTACAAAAAAATTAGTTGTAAGGTTAGGGACCAGCAAAATAGCCCAAAACAGCCTGTCAGCTAAAGTTTTTCTCTATATCTATGATCATAAATCACCCGTAGTAAAGAGGCCATGAAGGATGAGTAAAATTGCGGGGTAAAACACAGTGAAAAAGTAACCATGTGACACTAAAATAATTTTTCTATGTTCTTTATACGTGAAGAAATTAATTATTTGATTACCGGTAATTATTTGTTGTAAATACAGTATACCTGCAAAAAATCTGCCCTTGTTGTCTGTTGTTTGTTTACAACCGACCTACTTGGTCGGAGTGTACTCTCACTTCCACAAAAAAAAATTAATTACACCATGATGCTTCAACAAAGTTGCTTTCCCGTATTGGTACCTGATATCAAAATACGTACAGTACTTTCTACTTAATATGGTGGGGGTCCAGTTGAAGTTAGGTTAGGTAGGTTTCATTGGTTGGTTAGGTCAGGATCTAGCAAATGCCACCTTTTAAAATACATTTTACTGGTTAATATTCATTTAATGGCAGTGTCAAGATTTTCGTATTTGGTTAGGTTAGGCTTGAACAGTGATTTGGAAGTTGAAATGATTTTGAGAAAAGTTTTTTTGGTGTATTTCTATTTTCATAACAAAAAGGAGCCACAGCCATAAAACGAATATTGGCTAATATAGAGGACTACACAGCCGATGTGTTATTTGTTTTGATTTTTATATTCTTACTATATTTTTATCAGTGAGTTATGATATTATCTTTTTTTTTGGAAATTGCTTCATTTAGTAGATAATTATGTGACTAGGCGTGCACTACTTTGTCTTTCTCAGCGTGATGCGACAGTACATCGCCAATCATCTCCGATCAATGACAGTCGCCAGTACATGTTAATAAGCCACACAGATTGGGCGGTTGCTCTCACGTCCACAAAATTGTTTTAAATTACACCATATCATAATAAGTTCTTTCTGTTTAATATGCTGGGGGGGTCCGGACGGTTGAGCCTCTCAGCTAGGAAGTTGTGAGGTCAGGTAGGTTTCTTTGGTTAGGTTGGTGAGGTCTTCAAACAATGGTTCTGCCACTTGATTTTCTGGTATTTTTATAATAGTTCACACAACATTCCTACCCCTAATCTTTTATCATATTCAAAAAAGACGTCTAATTTTAAGATAATTTTCTAATATTATATTGCTGTTGGAAATGTATAATGACAGAGATTGCGCATGCCAAATCTTTCTCTATTTAATTCCATTAAACTTCCGCCATTCTCGCCAACCCGACCTCCCACTCAGTGTGTTCCCTTCATAAATCGTCAGGCGCATGTGTTCCCGTACATGTCACGCGGCCAATCAAAAGCGTTCTTCTTTTTGCCATCAATTAAAATGAATTGTGGTTTCTGCTATTAGAATTCGCGGTATTTTTTGCCCAATCAGATTCAACTGTGATTTTGGGTCTCATGCTTCGAAATTCAAATTCATTTCCAACCATGGAAGTCTGTGATGGGTATCACTTCAATTATATGGAGTTAATTGCACGCTTTGGGGAAAAAAACGAACAAGCAATAGCAGGTTTTTAGGTTTCATGGTATTTTCCCGACCTCAGTAAAAACACAGTGAGAGTTAGGTTAGGTCAGGTTAGGTTAGGTCATCCCAAAAAAGATTAGGTTTATATATTTTCTAGTGTTTTTTTTTTGGGGGGGGGGGGTGTATTTTGTATTCACTTGGCCATGATTTTTGTCGGAAAACGCCCCACCCAAAACCCCGATTCCCAACAGGATCCCCTATCTTGTTGGGGGTAGAAGGGGGGCAATAACTAAAAAAACAAGCAATTTCCAACGAAAATCAAGGTCAGAACCAAACAAAACACAAAAATACACTAGAAAAACATAGTTTTGACTTTCTAATAGAGTTGTGTGAACTAATATAAATTTACCGATTTTCTTATCAACTACGGTTAAGTTTAATTTAGAAATAACCACTTTAACACGTTTTCCATAACTATGACAGTGTCCACTATAAAACACAGGGAAATTGCGGCATTTTTAAATTCCTTTTCTATGAAAAATCAGCGACTGTGAAGTTGTAATTACCCGAATATTTACCTATCTACTATAATGATTCGAACATATGGTAAAAATGAACGAAATCAAACAACTTAAGGTGTTAGCCATCTACTCCAGTATTACCAAAACTTTTTAAAAATAAATAGAGTAAACTGAATTTTGTCCATCAGTTTCTACCACAACAAAGATAAAAGTAGAAATGCAATAAAATTCAAGTGAAAATGTCTGCTCACTGACACTACTGATGGGAGTATTCACTTTGTGTCTCAAGGCATAAATAATTATACAATATCAGGGTTTAGAGTTGTTGTTTTTCCGGTACTAACGTTTGTACTCCGTCATAAGTCGTTTCAGTGCTCTGCCAGCCATGGTGTGTCTCGAGGTAATTGAGGTGACAGCGCCAGCAAGTCCTGGGCTGGAAGATGTTTACATTCTCGCACCTAACAGCTGATTTTGGGCGGTTACATCGAGAACACTGGGAGTGGGAAGAGAAAATTTAATGAGGTTAATGCATTTTGAGATTATATATATATGTGTGTGTGTGTGTAAGTAAATCACTGTGTGTGTATGTGTTTTATTAAGAATCCCCCCCCCCGTCCTCACCTTGTTTTAATTCAGTAAATAAATTAATCCTTGTTCTCACTGATGAAACACTTTCCCTTAAAAGTTTTGGTACCTTAGGGAAAAATTCTTCAGATCAGAAGAGTGTGCTCTGGGTGGATAGTCTTCAGTTGATCACCAAGACCCAGCACTCCGGTAACGCGGTCAGTAACAGGTAACGGCTAGGTCAGGGATTCTTTACTTTTATCCTCTTCGCCACTGATCGACTCGTTAGGTCAGGGTTTTTTGTTATTATTATTTATTGGGCACCCCCATACATCCTTGTGTAAGGTGAAGCGCAGAAGCGTTTATAGCGCCCAACAGGGAAGCATGCTAAGTTCATGCTTGCCTTTATGTCTGAGTTAAAGGCGTAGAAGCCTGAAGAGTCAGTGGTTTAAGTCATCAAGTTATTGGAAGCTCCAACAACTCCCTGAATACGAATTCGCAACTTTCGACTTACAACAGGTACCTACTTTACTGCTAGGTAAACAGGGACTAATGGGGGCTAGGAAGTATGTCCAAACAACTTCAACCGGCCCGGGAATCGAACCCGTGACATCTCGCTTGCGAGGCAAGAACGGTACCGCTTCTACCACCGGCAGGTATCGAACAGGCGCCCCACAAGGGGTCACAGGTCAAGAGACTCAAGATAGAAGAAGCCACAGGTCCAGAAATGTGTGAGGGCAAACTTTTTCGGAGTGAGAATTGTGAACTCTTGGAACAAATTACCAGAAAGTGTTGTGACGGTACCTAGTGTGAGCTCTTTCAAGACCAGACTTGACCAACACTGGAGCAGGTTCAGGTACATTCAGGAGCCGGTGCATACCCAAGCGGCTAACGAGCCGATTAGTGGTGAAGAGGATAAAAGAAAAGACTGAGTAGTGCCCTTTGAGATGTTTATACACCTCAATTATGTTCCCCCTTGCCCGTCTATAGTATAAGTTAGGCAGTATCAGGCGCTCTAATCTCTCAGGGTAGCTGAGGTGCCGAAGTGCAGGCATCAGTCTGGTGGCCCTCCTTTGGACATTTTCAACCAACTGACAGTCCCTAGCATATCTCGGGGACCAGGCGGGGTGACTACTCCAGATGGGGAAGCACCTTACTCTTGAAGATCGTTACCTTTTACTTTTCCGTCTAGATATCTGAGCGACTTTCTTATAAGACCTAATAATTTAGTTGCCTGATTCACCATCTTTTCGCATTGGCCCGAGAACTTCAACTCGTCAACATACACACCTAGGTCCTGAACTACATTGACCTTGCTTCCAGGGTACTCTTTTGGTACCCCAAAGTTCTTCCGCAGATTGGCTAATTGGTCTGCTCTTTCATCACTTGCTATGTTGCATGTCTGGGCACCTACACCAGACAAATGGTTTTGTCAGTTTTGTAGTTTATTGATAATGTTGCCCTGTGTATTTCATTCATTTCTGTTGGGCCACTGTTAATTGCTTGAAGAACTGACAAGAAATCTGAAGATTTAACAATTTATCACAATCTGAGTTGTTTGCATGATCAATGGACTTGCAAAGGGCGAACAACTCCTAGGCAGCTCGCGTGTGTTTTTAATATAAAGCTAGGATTCCATTTACACGTTAGCCGTTGCGTTAGCGTTAACGCCAAAAATGGATCACATTGAGATGTACAAGGTTGTTTCCATTGACACAGTTGCGTTAGCGTTATGCGTTTGCAGTACATGCTAATCGCTCTCTGGAGATTGGAAACACAAACGCACTGCAAACACGTGAATGGAATCCTAGCTTAAGTCTTGTCAGACGCCTAGAGCAATCTAGTGATATCCAGGCGTTGGAGCGGGATATGCCTGGAGAGTTCTAGAATGATCTAGGCTTACAATACGTAAGTGAATCATAAAAAAATGCAATATGCTCAAGAAAATTCTTACGTAAGTAATACATCATTATATGCAAGAAAATCTTCCAAATTGGCAAAATAACTGATGATCGGAACGGCGTAATAATACGTAAAATAGGTTACGTTAGGTTAATTTATATGTATTGTGGTGATCTACATGATAGTCTATGGCCAATCAAGAGTTAGAAATATACAGAAGTTATGGTTGTTAGGCAATTATATATATATATATATATATATATATATATATATATATATATATATATATATATATATATGATGAGGAAAAAGCCCTGAAGATGTGAATAATGAAAGCGCTTGGGATCTTGTTTTTTTTCCTTGTGGTATCAGCATATACCTGGATCACTCACCTACAGTGATTTATATATATATATATATATATATATATATATATATATATATATATATATATATATATATATATATATATATATATATATATATATATATAGTAAAAATGACTGAATCATAATTATCAAGATATTTAGTTTACACATTTTTCCATATTTTATTGAACTAATGTTTTGGATTTGCATATTGGATCTACTGTATATGTTTTCTAATAAGATGATCACGAACAGTGTTGCCATTTTCGCTGTTTTCCCTCTTTTACATGTGATCTAGCGGGCAAATTTTAAATTAGCGACTAGTTATATTTTTAAAGAAGTCTGGCAGATTCCTAGCATTATTAAAGCCGATTATTATCATACTGATTTTTTAAAAATGTACTTTAAACTGCAGGAATTACTTAATGCTGATGACGATGAATTCTCAGAGTTGCTGTTTTTTAATAGGTGAGTATTCTGTGTACCAGTATATTCAGAATGTTCTTTTTATCTAAACATTTTCTTGCCATGGCTATAGTAACAAGAAATGGAAAGGCATGATTTTCTAAAAATTTTGTACAATTCTTGATTATATTTACGTCGTGTCGTATGCAAGAAATAGCTAGCTTTTCGTTCCAATCTGGCGGGTTTTCGAGGCCTGTCTAGCGGGATTTAAATTACATTGATAGCAACACTGAGCACGAACTTTAGCTTTGAAAAATGCTACTCACGATGATACGCTCAGCGGCTCAGCCTGTAACCTTTGATCATAATGAGTTGCTATGTTCACTGGTGTAGATCGTGAAGCCAGAGACGAGATAGTTTCTAACCTACATATCACTGAAGATTATTATTTTATTATTTTTTTTACGGGGAATAGCCAACCCGGGCACAGGTCATCGACCCACAACTGGGCCTATGCGGGCGATAAAATAAGAGTAAAAATAAATAAAAATGGAAACGAAAAAGGTTATAATAATCTACACCACGAAGATGCCGGAAAACCAGTTATATGACTAGTTCATGTGTACGCCATTACCAAGAACTTATAAAACTCGTCAAGAAAATTTTTTTTTTTTTCAATGATCGATTTTATATTTTTTGGTTGAACTGAACTATCAGGACACGTGCATGAGTGACGTAACTTTACTTTATTATCTTCCTCCACTAATCGACCTGTTACTGTAGCTGTTTGAGTGATCCATTCTCATCTAAGTGGGTCGCATCCTTGAAATTTGACCGTAGCCTTTGTTAGTAATATAATGTGGAGTGTTTGATACTTTTATTACTTTTTACTTTTACTTTTATCCTCTTCGTCACTGATCGGCTCGTTAGCCGCTTGAGCGGTCGGTCACTCCTGTTACACACTGTTGGCAAGTACTGGGCATGCACTGGCTCCTGAATGTATCTGAACCTGCTCCACTGGTGGTTAAGTGAGACCGCTCACACTCAGTGGAGTCGGTGCCGTTGTAGGGTTTTGAGGTATTGGTTCACACTCAGGATGGGTTGGAGAAAGGAAACTCACAATGTGCTCTCTGTACATATATTGTATTGGATGTACAATGCAGCTTGGTGCTGGGACGTGGCAGCGTGATTACAAGCGTGGTGTAGAGAGAGCTGGTTGGGGAGCGTGCTCAGAGGAGGACACGCAGCTTGTGGGGCGCCATAGTCGCCGGCGAGAGCGAGAGCCACCAGGCAGGAGCAGAGGAGGTGTTGCTTGCTGGTGGCTGTAGGTAGAAGAAGGGGAGGTCACGGCGGGGTGAGGTTTTATATAGCAGGGGTAGGCGTGGGTTGATAGTTGACCTCCGCCTTGTTAGGCGGCGCTGGTTGCCGACCTAGACCACGAGGCGTAAGCTGGGGAATTCGAAGAGGGTCGGCTAGTCAGCACAAACGGCAGTTGAAGTTGTAGGGGAGATATCCACTACACCGTCACAACACTCTCTGGAGTCTCTGGCAGGTTGTTCCAAGAGTTCACAATTTTCACTCCGAAAAAGTTCACCCTCACTGTTTTCTGGACTTATGACTTCTTTAACCTTGAGCTGTGACCCTTTGTGGGGCGGGCGTCCGCCAGCTCCAAGTATGGACACTCGGCTGAGTACTGAGTAGTGCCCTTTGAGATGTTTTTACACCTCAATTATGTCCCCCCCCCTGCCCGTCTGTAGTATAAGCTAGGCAGTTGCAGGCGCGCTAAATTCGCTAATCTCTCTGGGTGGCTGAGGTGTCGTAGTGCAGGCACCAGTCTGGTGGCCCTCTTTTAGACATTTTCAATCAATTGACAGTCCCTAATCATCACAACCCCATATGAGGACCCTGAGGTGATCTTTTTACTTACCTTTATCCTCTTCACCACTGATCGGCTCGTTAGCCGCTAGTCTCTGTTTCGCACTGTTGGCAGGGCCTTGGCTGAATCCAAGGAAATTACTCGGCGAAGTCTTGGTCACGCCCCTTAGGCCTTAGCGCCTCTCACTTGTTTATACAGGGTGATTTTTTTATTCGAGAACCCTAAATAATTCCCAAACACGAAAACTTATATCAGTTAAGAACCTAATATTTTGCGTAAATGTAGCCTAATGTTACAGAAAGACGTTTGAGGGCAAACTTTTTCGGAGTGAGAGTTGTGAACTCTTGGAACAATCTACCAGAAAGTGTTGTGACGGCACCGAGTGTGAGCTCTTTCAAGACAAGACTCACTTGACCAACACTGGAGCGGGTTCAGGTACATTCAGGCAAGGTAGGAAACCTACCTTGCATTCAGGAGCCGGTGTATGCCCAGTACTTGCCAACAGTGCGTAACAGAGACGTTGTAGTGGATACCTCCCCTACAAACGCTGTTTGTCACTAAGTAGCCGACCCCTCGAATTCCCCAGTGTATGCCTCGTGGTCTAGGTCAACCAGCGCCGCCTTACATGACGGAGGTCAACTATTAAGCCACGCCTACCTCCGCTATAAAAGACCTGACCTCGTGGTGACCACTCTGTTTCTACCTACACCAACCAGCAAGCAACACCACCTCCTCCGCTTCTGCCTGGCGGTCCTCGCTCCCGCCGGCGAGCATGGCGACCCACAAGCTTGTCCTCTGAGCACCCTCACCAACCAGCTCTCTCTACTCAACGCTTGTAACCATGCTGCCTTCCCAGCACCAAGCTGCATTGTACATCCAATACAACATGTATACAGAGTTTCCTTTCTCCATTCCATCCTGAGTGTGAACCCAAAACATCACGTACCCCACAACGTGACCGATCGCCCAAGCGGCTAATGAACCAATCAGTGGTGAAGAGGATAAAAGTAAAAGTGACATGATCGTAAGAGTTATCAGGTACTGTATTACGTGATTAATCACGTGACCCGTCAGTGACATTTAACAATTTTCAATCTGTCAGTGACTGTTGCCCCTTGACGCTGTGTTTGTTATGGGTTGCGTGACGGACAACGCCAAGCATTACCCACAGACAGCAGCCTAACTTGCTTAACTTGCTAGCGGCTTAACATTTGCCTAACAGACGTTACCGAGTCACCGACCACGTGTGGCTAACGTCGATCAGTGGCGAAGAGGATAAATTAAAATGTTATAACGTCTCCTTAAATTTATACGACCAAGGTGAACCCTTTTATATTTCGTGACTCTTACCATTCCACAGAGATCAGTGGGAGTGGAGCTACCACGTGTATATGCCTTGATTGAGTCGATTTACTGTTTACCAGTGTGAACTTGTGTGACGACTTAAAGGAACTTATCTATTAATCTTTACGGCAAGGTCCGCCTGGGCGACAAGTCATACCCTTATCGTTATGGTAATCACTAGTCCAGATTGACCGGAGGCGTTCTCTATATTCCTTGCGGGAGTGTGGTGACTGGTGAGTAGTGTATTGTCACTCGTGAAATATTCACTAATCTATATTTTCTAACAGTTTTTGTGCAGTAGTTTTCAATGTAGGTTAGATGAGGAGTGCGTAAATGTATTTAGACTAGTAAATTAATACTGTAGTTAAGTGAGCGATCGGACTAATGTAGCTGCCGGACTGCCAATGAAGTCACAAAGTTTGGAAAACTTACTTTAATCTGAGTTAATAGATCGCGTGCATGTACCGAGGGAGCGAGTAATTACCCAAATGTAGCCGCAATGAAGTCAAATGATGGTCCTACAAGCATAAATCGGGCTGTGAATCACTTCTCGATTATTATTTGGTGTCATAAAGTCACAAAAAATTGGTAAACTTAATTTAATCTGAGTTGTGTTAGGTTAGGTTAGGTACATGCACTCGATCTATTAACTCAGATTAAATTAAGTTAACCAATTTTTTGTGACTTCGTGACACCAAATACTAGTCGAGGTTAGGTTAGGTACATGCCCTCAACCTATTAACTCCGATTAAATTAAGTTTACCAACTTTTTGTGACTTCGTGACACCAAATACCAGTTGAGAAGTGATTGGCAGTCCGATTTATACTTGTAGGACCATCATTTGACTTCATTGCGGCTACATTTGGGTAATTACTTGCTCCCTCGGTACATGCACGCGATCTATTAACTCAGATTAATTACGTTTTCCATTTTTTTTTTACTTTGTGACACCAAATACTAGTCGAGAAGTGATTGGCAGTCCGATTTATTCATGTAGGACCATTATTTGACTTCATTGCGGCTACATTTGGGTAATTAGTCGGACCCATGTTTTTTTTAGAGTATACTGTACTCTTTCTAATTACATAAACCAGTCTGGCGTGACCTTAATTGATGTGACCAAAAATGTTACATAGAATTGTTCTTGTATTAAGTTCGAGCAACGTACATAATTTCTATAAGTAAAGGATTTAATTTTTTGTACACAGTAAAGTAGATTGTTGACAGATTTTACACAGGACTTCCGTTAGGGTTCTATTCGCCCCAAAACATAACCCGTTCTCCAAACTGTATAAACGTTTAGTTTTTAGATAACGGTTTAGCATAAGGTTCAAATTATATTTCCAACAATATTGGGAGTAATATAATTGGACTTATGCAGGTGATTTAAAACGATTGTTTGGTGTGCTAATTTTACAAATGTCAATGCTGACAAGTTAATTTGGTTAGTAAACAAAAGTGTTTCACCTTAATTCACCAAATTAGGATAACCTTTAGGGTTAATATTGACGACTGACCCGTCGACTCATCATTTGTTTTGATGTTTATTTTATCACTATTTTTTCATCAGTGACTTCTGATATGATAATCATTTCCCGTGCAAATTCTTGGTTTTGTAGATATTTAGGCACCTAGGCAAAAACTACTTTGTGTTCTCGAAGGTAGTGTGATAGTTACGTCTCATTCCCGGATGGGTAAATATTAATTTAATGGCTGTGGCTTCTTTTTGTTATGAGAATAGTCCTTTGTGTGTGTGTGTGTGTGTTTTGATGTGTTTTACTCAAATTTGACCTTCATTTTTGGGCAAATGAGCAAATTTTGTAAAAAGTTATATTTTTTACAAAATCCACTAATTTGCATAAGAAATAAAGGTCAGATTTGAATAAAACACACCTAAATACGCCAAATAGCCAGATAAACCTAATCTCATAAAAATTTTAACTTCCAAATCACTGTTGAAACCTAACCTAACTTAACCTGACTGATAAAAATTGTACTCATCTCGGTTAATATATATATACATATATATATATATATATATATATATATATATATATATATATATATATATATATATATATATATATATATATATATATATATATATATATATATATATATACAGTATATATATATATATATACTGTACTGTTTATATATTGATCATTACATGATGCTTCTCCACTATTCATGGTGTAGATCATCAAAATATTTAAGACATGATTCTCAGTTAGGCCCCAAACACTTTTGAAGTGATTTTGTTTCTCCTAGATTTGAGACGAGCGAGATGGGTGCACTGAGGACGTTATTCCATTTAATCTTGGCTCTTCATTATGGATATGGCATAAATGTATATCTATATGGATTAAACCCACCACAAGAAATTATTGCCCTGAGGAAAATTGGTTATGGAGCCTTCAAGTATCTCACTTTTTGGGATATGGTAAGTTTATTAACTCTTTTATCAAGATTTTTAGACCAAGATATTTAAGTAAGTTGTAGGGTTTATGAAAATTATTTTGAGAGTTAAGGTATGGATAATATACATTATATTATTAAAAGGATACAGTATATTATCCTTTGATATATTCTCAAGTGCATTATCATATGGTGGTACTGTATGCCTTCTTGACAGGATTCAAATACGTATACACAAGATGTGTACCGGGTATTTATAGAATACTGTATATGCAGGAATAAGATAAAATTGCAGTACATACCTGTCATTTCTCTGCACAAAAGGGTTACCAGATAATTTGGTCCACATAGTAGATAATGGTGTACAGGAGTACTTCAATTTACAAATGGGATACATTCCTGAAAAACATTTTCTAAATCAAAGCCATTGTATAAAGGAAGATTTGTTCCTACAAAAAAAAAGTCCCCCAAACATAAAGATACAAATTTTTAACCATATTTTGTGGGAACAATACTTTCTAAGCGTATGTACTAATCATAATAATGATAATAAAGCAGTATAGTACAGTAACAAGTTTATTTGATCCAATTTAGAATACTGTATACAGTACAGTTCTGTATCCTACTCAAAGGAAATTATAGATGGTCAGTGCTTAGGGTGATAGTGTGGCAAGTTCAAGGTATGTGTGTGACAGAGGCATAAATTCATCAATTTCTTGCTGCATATCAACATAATTGAAGTACAGTAATTACGGTAGTTATAAATTTCTGCCTCTTATTCGGTGGTCGGTTAGCCATACTTTTAGAGCAATATACAGTAGCACCTTTATATGACATATTATCCATACAGTATACAGTATATATAAAAGCACAGAAACCTTGCCACACACTAGCCTACACTACAGTACACTGATAATACTCCGTGTTCAGCACGGGATGCTCTGAGATGCCTGTATCAGCAATTCAGCATCTTCCGATGCTATGAAAAAATACCGTGATTTAAAAAAAATAAAAGTGCGTTTTTTGTATGTACTGTATACTGAAGTGGTGGAACAAAAAAAATTGTGCCCCTGTATTAGCGAATTTTCGTAAATCGAAGCAGTGTTTGAAGTTCAGTACTGTATAGATATTTTTGGGGATTATTGATACCAAAATTTTGTCACAAAATTGGCCCAGAAATAGGTTTGCATTCACTACAGCTTATTTGAATTACCTTTAGTATGAAACTTAGACAGCTTTTCATGTTACTTCTTGTAATTTTGTATAGTCTGTCACCAACACCATAACCAAGTTTATACACTGTTTCACCCTTATCTAATTTTTTTTTTTTAATTTCAACTTCTATATACTGTAATGGTGTGTGACATGCTTCGTCTTTGTACCATTACACTCGGCTGTAATTTGAATTCTTGTTTGACACCAATACTATACTGATATTGTACTTTAAAGGGGCATAATAAGCGTAAAAACCTTTGAAACCAGTGAGAAAAGCATGAAGCCAATTGCATCAAATTCAAAATAGTAAACACTGATGAAAGGTTGATGGTAGTACAAGGAAAACAGAATAGCAACCTTCAGAAACTTGTACACAATTTTGGCTGGAAATTTAGATGTACTGTACAGGAATACCCCGGCTATCACAAAGTATGCATTTCTAAAAGTCATTGCAAATATTGGGCCAGTTTTCCTCATAAGAATCAGTGTACAGTAATTAGGGGCGAATGCATTCCCAGCCAGCAACTTCTGCCACTTACTTTTTGATATACTGTACACACCTCATTATCTGAGGCTACAAGGGACCAGGGTCGCATATACTGTATACTGTAGTACCAGTAAATGTGAGGAATAAAAGAATAAATACTACATTTCCAGTTGGCAGTACAGTACTTTCATTACATACGGGGCACGGGAGACTGGAGTGGCTGAGATCCCCAACACTGCTCTCTCCTCTGTGCACATAAGAAATGTTTATTCCCTTTATGTTTTGACCTTATGATAATGTTTCATTATTATTATTGTTTTTGTTTTTTGCACATTCTGTATGAGTGATTGTGTGTGCATGTACAGTAAAAAAAAAAAAAATTACATACCCTATACAATATCTACCTGAAATTAAAAGTTTAAAAATAACAGTAACACAGCTCACAGCTGTACAGTAAGTGTTCTGATTTTTCTTTCTATAAAAAGATGATTCTTTTGTAAATTACATATGATAATGCATAAATATTGTAAACTACTGTTACAATCATGAAGGCAATTTACCATTCAAAATGTGAAACATGATCATACAGGAGTATGGTTAAACTGGACTGCTTGTAGGTGCAAGCAGACACAAGGCACAGCCATGCAGTATTTTTTGTAAATCCTATGTTAATATAAATTATGGCATTTACTGCTAATAGGTTAATAGGGTTATAAAATACACCCCCAGATTGATGTAAGAGATGCTTGGAAGCATCAGTGTGATCATGCCCTTCAAAAGGAAAGCATCGTGGCTTGTAATGTTCTTAAATACTAATACTGTAACTGATTTCATTGCAGCTGTTGCAGTTCACGTATTTCACATTGGCATTTGTGAATGACATTCTAGGATCCTGCTCCATCACAGCCAAGAAGCAGTCAGCTTTACAGAAATTCTGTGATTTTTACTTCTCAACAGTTGTGTTTGCAATTGGTTCAGTAAGTGTTAGCAAATACAGTACAGTGCTTTGGCTTCTCTTAATGTATCTATTGTCTTTAAATATTTGTCTTTTCTCAAACAATGGAGGGTGGCTGGAAATGAGTGAACCATGCAATCAATCTTCCTCTATACAGTTGTATAGTACAAGTACACCACCGATTTTCCGGCACCCTTGGTTCCAAAGCCTTGTCGGATTATCCGTTTTGCCAGACCAACCAAAGTCACAATAATAATTCAACAAAACACCTCTGACCCACTAATCTACACACCTCTAAAGCACCATGGACTACTAGAAACTTAAATTAAACACCAACACTGACACTTGCACCTTAGAAGCCATACCTAGGGTTAAATGTAAGCAAAATAAGCTAAGAATCGCCCAGTAAACTAGTCTGTCCGGACTAAATGAGGTGCCGGACTACCAGTTCCCGGAAAATCGGTGGTGTACCTGTATTATTATTAATAGCAATTTATTCTCTTAATAATAACCATGATTTTGTTACAGTTTTTGTTTAGAAGAGCTCATTTATTTTCACTCTTACCCCAATGATGTTGTATCACATTAAGACTTCTGTAACCAGGATTGTGCTACAAGGCAAAAAAAGATGTTTGAATTCAGAAGCTTGTCTTTCTATTTTAAAGGTTTTGCCCGATTACTTTCACCCCTATCCTGTCCTGTTTACTTTTCTTGCTGGGCACAATATTAACATACAGTACCTTGTTTACTGAGCCGTTACAGGAGAATAAACTGGCTTTTATCTTGATATTCTGTGGTTACTTTTCTTGTCTTGACTCTATAACAAAACAGTGTCCTTATGGGAGGTAGGATTAGTATGCATACTACTTCCTTAAATTTTACTAAACATATAACTAAAAGTTAATAGTAATTATTACTTTTCAAAAATGCCTGAGTACAATGCTGCATTAAAGAACAAGTATTAAAATTTCTGATGAAAAGGGAGAGGTCCAGACCCCCCTCCTGGATCTGTTCTTACAGGTGATGTATCTCAGATACTTGGCTAACTCTTCCTCCCTCTTTCACATACCAACATGCTATGTTGTTGAGTTGGCCACATAAATTGAAATGTGCATCCTGGTAGTCAATCTTTTTGCAGCAAACTGGACTTGGGGTCAGGATCTGAGGGACAGTCATTTGAACTCCAGTTTCAGGCTAGTCAGACAAGTGATATTTTAACAGAGGTGTTGAGAATAGTAGGTCAAAATCAATATATAGTACAGTACTATATATATATATATATATATATATATATATATATATATATATATATATATATATATATATATATATATATATATATATATATATATATATATATATATATATATATATATATATATATACGATTATTTAAATCATTCAATTTAATTTAATCTTTCAGTTTGTCAGCATCTCATTTTGGGGTTTGTACAACATCAACCGTGACCTCATCTTCCCAGTAGTGTTTGACAGCTGGTTCCCCAACTGGCTAAACCACAACGTCCACACAACACCATTAGTGGGAGTACTGACTGAACTTTACCTGGTACCTCATACCTTCCCTAAGCGGAAGACTGGCCTAACAGTGGTCACATGTCTCTGCTTGCTCTATCTCATCTGGTAAGGGGATTGTACTCAAGTGGAATAAGGATTGTAATTATGCCCTGCTTCCATAGAGAGGGGGGAGGGATAATAGAATTGGAGTGCATTTGTATATCTCTCTGAATGCTTCTGTCTGACTTTGCGGACATAACTCAAATACATGTAAGTGTCGATTTAGCCAAACTTTCCCTGCTAACATGGAATATAGCTGTATGACTGAATGTTTGATGACTGTATGACTGAATGTTTGATGATTCTAGAAATAAATTTTTCTTTAAATTCTTTAGGATTCTTGGCTGTCTCTCTCTTACACACACAGACACACACACACCGCACCGATAGATATAAGAACAGCCCGCACCGATAGATATAGGAACAGCACCATCCCATCTATTATTAAAATAATAAACAACTCCTGATTTATGTACTGTGCAGCCCTGTAAATGTATCCAATGCATATTATATCATTATGTCTAAATCAAATGTAAGTCTATATTTTCAGCCACCGGCTGCAACTCTATTAATAAACCGTTTATTATTATTATCACACACACACACACACACACACGTACGTATATACAGGTTCAGATACATCCTGAAGCCAGTATATGGCCAGTAGTAGTAGTACGGTAGGCAGCTACCAAACAGGGAGGTACTACCACCTGGGAAGATACATGTATTTGAAACATAATGTATTGTTTAATGGTAGATCTTGCTGCCATATGGCATCACGAAAATTGTGGCCAAGTCCCAGGTTGCTGATATGACTTTCTGCCTCATTTAATAATAATAATTAATCATAATTAACGGTTTATTGAAAAAGGTCTGCAGCCCGAAGGCTGAAAATATACATTGGACATAAATGACTTATTACATACATTGGTGGTTTAACAAAAGCCTTCATTAGAGAAAGGTAAAGGAACATACAGTGAATATACAGATTAATGTAGGTGTTGAACAGCAAACATATAGTGTAGTAGCTCTCTCCCAGATAGTGTTAGGAGGGACCTCACGTGGTGTAGTAGTTCTCTCAGATGGTGTTATGAGGGACCTGACGTGGTGTAGTAATTCCCTCACAGATGGTGTTATGAGGGACCACGTGGTGTAGTAATTCCCTCACAGATGGTGTTACAACTGACCTCACGTGGTGTAGTAATTTACACACAATTGCAGGGTCTCAATTGTTTCTCTTACTATTGACGACAACATTCATATATTGTTTCTCATTTTTTATTTTATTTTTTATTTTTTTATTTCTTTATGGTTCTTTATTGTACTATTATTACAGTGTTGTTATTATTATTATCAGTATTATTTTATTATTTTATGTAATTTTTTTTATTTTTTATTTTAAATTATATTTACATACTATGAATTATTATTATTATCGGATAACGAGCCGATCAGTGGCAAAGAGGACAAAGTAAAAGTAACTGAATTAGATTTGTCTCTTAGAGTGAAAGTATAGATAGTACCTTACATTTACAGTACTGTACATATACTGTATATCCACCATATATACTTTACACATGCACTATAATACATACAGTACAGTATATAGATACATGAAGTAGAAAAAACAAGGTTTTCATCATCAGTAAGTAAAACAAGGATCTAGCAGTTAAAGTATATTACTATTCATATGTGTCAAATTTGATTTTTGGTTGATTTTCCGAAGACTTAGAGTGTTGACTTTAATTTAGATGTGGAAGTGTATAAGGAAAGGTTCTTTCTTGAGAGTGTTGATCTTGTTTCCAGCCCAAGTACCATTAATGTTATACATCTTTAAAGTGATCAGGGACTATAACATTTTCAATGGTTCTTTTTTACTCTGCAGGGTGTGCTTCATTGCGTACCAGTCAGGACATTGGGTATATCCTATCTTAGCTGCTTTGCCATTGATTGAACGGGCAGTGTTCATCTCAGCGATGTCAGTGCTCATCAGTCTCTTTTACATTGTGGGTGAAGTTCTGAACAGAAATGTTTGGGGTAAGTATTCAGGAATAATGTGTGTGTTTGTATGTATGTGTGTGTTTGTGTTTGCATGTGTGTGTGTGTGTACAGTATACAGTGGAGGTCTTCTTTATTCATATAACAGCTGTGCATACTCAATTATACATACAGTATAACATTTTATCACAAAAAAATTCATTATGTTTGCCATTTTCAGTTGTATTTATGCAAATGCAGTAAAACCTCAATTTAATGGACGAATTGGAGAGAAAGGATGTCTGTTAATGTTGGTAGTCCATTTAATTTGGACGTTTACTTCACTGTTTACATACAATTTTACATAATGACCACCTCTAATAAAGACTTATATATTGAGTACCATTGAAGAGGACAGTATTCCTTGATTATTTGTGTTTTTCATATTTGCTCCTTCAACAATTTGCAAGAGGCAATAAGATAGTGTATTAAATATTAATATACCCTGTACTGTACAGCAATTTGAAATATCTGCTAGCAGACAACATGCCTGCTCGTGCTGCCATCTATTGAGAGCAGGAGAAACCAGAGCTGGCCTTACCCTTTTAATCCTCTCAGCCTCGGAGCCTGAGACACATACGTGCATGAAAACTTACGCTCAGCCTCGGAGGTTTTTGCCAAAAAATCGTTGAAAAATATATACCGATACATTTTTTAGGGCTCATTTCACTGCCATGGAATTGTTTTATTAAATGTAATGGGATCTCTTGTAGCGTAAAATTTTCTGAAAAATTGTATGAAACAATAAAAAATTTAAAATTATTGAAATTTAAGCTACTTTTTTCGAGTACTGTATAAGTTGAAAAGGTAGGAAACTGTTTAGTAACATCTCGATTTCCATTCACATTTTCCTTGTATTATGGTTTCATTGATATGTACTACAGTCTATACTAAAATAAAGAACAAAGCATGTAGAATATACTGGTATGAGGAAAAATAATATAACACAAGTGGCACACCCTCCTCTCACTCTAATGGCCAAGAATGACACTGGCTTCGTGTTGTGCTCCCACGCACACAATGACCAAGACCGTCTCGGGGAAGGTGATAAGGCTCACACAAAGAACACGATGTCTGTGAAATGGCGTCCAAAGTTCAGTCAGTTTCACTGAATAGTTTTTGAGTTATTTGAAAATATAGCCCATTGGCGTTGTGAGGCTGAGCATAAGTTTTTCGCCTTTTATGTTCGACGCCACATTGGTGTCATGCAAGGCTGAGAGGGTTAAGGACCCTAGGCCAGATATGATCTTGCATCCTCCCCATCCCACAAAAAAAATCCCCCCCCCCTCCCACATGCAAAAGGAAAACGAATGGGTCCACAATTTGTTGTTACTTTAGCAGTTTACATAGTTTTTAGATTTGCTGAAAGTATCCACTTTAACTTTTCATTCATGAGTAAAATTTTTTATATCCTCTACTTAGATTTTATTATTCATATTGCATCATATTTATGTTAGTTATGAAACAGATGGATTAGTTATCAATAAAATAAAATATATTAAGTGTTTCAAATGCTTTCAGTGATATATCATTAGTATTTCTTAAAAGTTGATTTAGAATTTCTGTTTCGTGGCCTTCTTTGTTCTGAAATCATAAATGATATGTCATCATATGACACTTGATGCCCAACAGCATGATTTACGCTTATGACAGTATGCCCAGTGAGCACAGGAACAAAATATACCATACAGAAAAATTAGGTCAAATAAGAATGACCCAAGGTGGATGACCAAAAAACTTAAACATGACATAGGAATAAAGAATGGAATTTATAAGAAATTAAAGGGAGGGGAGGAGCAGCTAGGTATGTTAAGAAAAATGTAAGGAAGGCAAAAAGGGACTACGAAATCAGGATAGCAAGAGAATCCAAGGCGAATCCCAAGAGATTTTTCCAGGTATATAGGACAAAGGTCAAGGACAAAGTGGGGCCTTTAAAATCAGAGAGAGGGGAAGTGATCGATGACAGTGAGAAAATGAGCAGAGTATTAAACAGCTACTTATTAGTTTTCACAGAAGAAACTTACGAGGAAATGCCGGAGGTGGAACTGATATTAAGGGGGAATGAAGAAGAGAAATTAAAGAATATCACTATCAGAAAAGAGGATGTTCTTAAGAAGATAAATATATTAAAGAAGACAAAATCCCCAGTGCCGGATGAAATTTTCTCTCGAATTTTGAAAGAGTGTAAGGAACAGATTAGCAGACCCCTTGTAAATTTATATACAAAATCATTAGACACGGGAGTTGTGCCAGACCTGTGGAGACAGGCAAATGTAGTACCCATATTCAAAAAGGGAGACAGAGCATCAGCGTCAAATTACCGGCCAATTAGTTTGACGTCAGTAGTGGGGAAATTTCTTGAATCAATTATAGCAAATAGCATCCGATCGCATTAAGAGAAAAACAAATTAATCTACGACTCAACATGGGTTTACAAAGGGAAAATCGTGTATAACATATCTGCTGACGTTTTTTAGGAAAGTCTTCGAGGTAGTAGATAATAACGAAAATTATGATGTTATTTACTTAGACTTTAGCAAAGCGTTTGACAGAGTACCGCATCAGAGGCTTCTGAGAAAAGTTAAGGCTTATGGTATCGGGGGAAGTTTTAAATTGGATAAAATCATGGCTCACCGATAGAACACAGAGGGTCAGCATAGATGGTGTTAAATCTGAGTGGGGCTGTGTAACCAGTGGGGTTCCCCAGGGGTCGGTACTGGGCCCACTCTTGTTCATAAGCAAGTTTGCGGATGACACCAAAATAGGGCGGCAGATTAATTCAGGACAGGATGCAAATACTGTACACTACAGGAGGATTTAAATAAACTGCAGGAGTGGTCAGAAAAATGACAAATGAAATTCAACACCAACAAGTGCAGCTTACTTAATATTGGAAGAACAAATACTGTCAATGTATACAGCCTTAACAACATCAACATAGAGAAGTCGACTTGTGAAAGAGACTTAGGGGTACTTGTAAGCCCGGACTTATGGCCTAGAAAACAGTGCGTTAATGTTCGAAATAAGGCAAACAGAGTATTGGGTTTTACATCTAGAAGTGTAAGTAATAAGAGTGTGGAGGTCATATTGCAACTTTATCTTGCGCTAATCAGGCCACACCTTGATTATGCTGTTCAGTTCTGGTGCCCTTATTATAGAATGGATATCAGTTCACTGTAGTCGGTGCAGAGAAGAATGACGAAAACGATTCCGGGACTTAGAAACCTTCCATATCAAGATAGATTAAAGAAACTAAACTTTCATTCCCAAGAAAGACGAAGAGTGCGGGGATATATGATAGAAGTCTTTAAGTGGTTGAAAGGAATCAATAAAGGAGATACTGTATAGATAAAGTTCTTATGATATCTGAGCAAGATAGAACTCGTAGCTATGGATTTAAGTTGGATAAGTTTAGGTTTAGGAGGGAGATAGGAAGGAACTGATTCACAAATAGGGTGGTATACAAGTGGAACAAGCTTAGCAACTTTGTAGTAACTGCTGGAATGCTGGAAAGTTTTAAAAGGAGGCTAGATAGTTTCATGGATGATAGAGTGTGGTAGTAACTTTCGACAGGAGCTGCCATGCACAGGCCAACCAGCCTATTGCAGACTCCTTATGTTCAATGTAGACCTTAATTAAGTATTGATAAGTTTAAGTTTAGAGAAGCTCCTCTTCATGTGTATATTTTAGAAGCTCCTATGCTGTCATGTTCACATAGGGTAAGTCTGCCAGACTCCTCATCTCCATGGCCAGTTCCTTTCCATCAGTGTCTGACTCTGCACCACGTGATGCTCAGCTCCTGACACTTGTGTTGTGAGTGCATCGAAGGATATTTCTTTGCAGTGGAAGAGAACTCTAAATTCGTCTCTGACATCTAGGCTATGAAATCTCTCACTGAGTGATGTGATGGCTGAGTCTACTACCATATTGCAAAATGACATGTCCAATTTCTCAGGGCATCGGAAATTGGCACATCTGGAGCTTCGTATCCAAAGTGCCTTCAACACAGATTCCACATTCATCTCCTTGCACATGTCCTTAGCTGATGCTTATGCTAAGACAAATTTTCTCTCATGGTAGCTCACTAGGAAGGCTATAGTTCTTGAGTAAGTTCATAGCCACATCAAGCTGCATGGTAGTAGGCTGTAGGATCTTGCTTACTTGTTGTGTTTGTCTCAGAATGTCATACCATACCATGGTGCATATTACAAAACTGTAAAACCCTATTTCCTCCACCAGTGACTGGGCCTCTATACTTGCCACAGGGTTTGTGACTGTCACATCCAGCAGGGCCTCCTTTTCCTGTGTAGTTTGATAACACACAGCCTCTATAGCTTTGTTTGCCCCTTGTAAACAAAGCAGCAGAAATTATAAAATGGAAATCAGTGTACAGTATTACTACAGTAATACAGTACACTGTAATACAGTAATATTTGTTAGATGTTAGATTAGTGTTTCATGCTGTTCATTTTGTTTCAAATCTCAGCCGGTTTGTTTATAATTAGCTTATAATCATTGTGTACAACAAAAATTGTCAGTTAAAACATGTTGTTTTCGGCATTTTAAGACATTTTTGGGGAGTTTGTTTTTCCAGGAATGTATTTCAACTTTTATAATTGTAGTCTATGGGAAAATGTGATCCAAAAAATTACAAATGGTTTTTCAGGAAGAGAACCCTTTCATAAAACAGGAATGCCTGTGTGTATTTTTGTCTTATTGTAAAATATATTGTTATTTGTAGCAGTGTTCATGTATGATTATGGACCATACTATGTCAAAATAATGATTAATGAATTTTATTAAATATACATGGTTCCTGGAGTAGGTAGTCAAATTTCCAAAAGCCTCTAGGTCCCAAGCATTTTGGATTCTTGATTCTCATTGTATATCCATTACATTACTGTACTATGCAAGGCAGCCTTGAGAAAGCGCAGTCATTTATTCCCATCTGTACAGGCAGTTATTTAGACTTCTCAATTAATATAGGACTGGACACAAGAGCTCTTTCAGTCGTGAATCATTTGTACAAATCATTATGTAACTGGTTAAATTTAGCATCTTTTACACCTTTTCCTTTAATACCACTTTTTTACTTGAGTCAGCAGTGCAGTATTTGCAATGAAAATTTTCAATTTGTCCCTTTGTTTATTTTTGTCATGAATAGTATTTTCACTAATAGAATATTCTTTTATAATATCAAACCCTTTAACACCATGTTCAAGCTTGGTTATAATTTAATTATTTTTAGTTAATAGTTCATCTTTCATGCTTTATTTTGTGATTTTATGTGTTTTAGCATTCACTGAAAATTTACCAGCATTTCTAGTCATATTTTAATGTCTAATAGCTGACATTGTGTACTGTATGTACTGTACAGTGATCCCTTGATTCACGAACACAATTGGTTCCACAGAGTCGCTTGTTAACTGAAAATTTTGTACACTGAATCTATTATTTCAATGGGATTTTGGGTAATTGGTTCCAACTCACAGAAAAAGCACATGCAAAGTAAAGCCAAAAAATGCATGAAGTCAGAAACACTCCTAAAAATCCCCAAATTCGCCCTTAAATCACTATACAGTATATGTATATACCTGTACGTACATATACACTAGAACTCTTAAATCACTACTGTAATGTGATACAGGTGATCAAATTATTTCCTGTCTTGCAAGGATTCCAGTAATGCAAATTATATTCTCCTAACTTTAGTCTGTGATATTATATAAGATAAAAACTGTAAGTCTAAAACCCTGGCTGGGCAGATGGGGGAGAGGGAGGGAGTGAGGGAATGGTGAGGTGATATGTTTGACAGTTGGCACCGAAGGTCTAATATAAGATTGACTAAGCTTTTCTCTTATAAAATGCCATTGCTGGGATTCTTGTAAGATAGTGATTAATTTGAATATAAACAAGCTGTAATTTGCACAAGACATAAAAATTTTGGTACTGTAATCATTTAGTACATGTACAGTACAGGTTTGCACTTAGGTCATTTATTTATTTTACGTTTCTTTTAGTATGGTGTGTGCATGTACGGTAAATGAATAAAAATAAATGAAGAAATTTATGTAAATCTACCCAAAAATACAGTTGAAAATGTACTAAACTAATGTACTAAAATTTTTGTCTCGTGCAAAATATATTATGTTTTTATTCAAATTATCCACTGTCTTGCAAGGATTCCAGCAATGCAAATTTAGTTCTCTTAACCGTTTAGGTGCGTAATTAAATTTCACGCCGGTTCCTGAAAAGTGTCAATTATCCTGCCAAAAATGAATTTCATATAATCACATTTTCTATATGTTTTTCCTAGAGAACTTTTAGTATATTTTCCAAATCTGGAACAAAAATTCACATATGTGTGCAAATTTTAGAGAAAAAATGACATTTATACCCAAAAATGCAGGAAATTGGTATAAATCAATGTCTGGTATATGGCAAATAAATTTAATCAATTTGGTTACTAAACAGCAAATTTAGATATGTATTACATATTCAGATAATATCAAACAAAATAGTACAAAAATAAGCTATATTGCATTCAGGAAATACTCCTATACCTCAATACATAATATGTCCGCATGTCGTCTCATTTGGGGAAGTTTTTTCAAGGCCGTGGGATATCCCCGCTTGTCGCATTTAATTAATATAATATTTTGGGCGGGTTTACCCGCATGCCGCATCCGAAGGGTTAACTTTAGTCTGTGATATTATATAAGGAAGGGGAGGTGACAGTGACATGTTTGACAGTTGGCGCCGAAGGTCTAGTGAAGTACGTGTTTATTTGTTTATTTATGTTCTTTAGATTGAGTTTTTGTTTTTTGCTTATAAAATGCCATAGAAGTGAACGGGGAGAATATAATTTACATTGCTGGAATTCTTATAAGATAGTGATTAATTTGAATATAAACATGCTATTGTTTGCACTAGACAAAAATTTTAGTAATCATTTTTTTATATTATTTTGAGTACATGTACAGTACAGCTTTGCCCTTAGGACAGTGTGTGCATGTAAATGAGTAAAAATAAATGAATAAAGTTAAATATATCGAGCCAAAAATATTAGTTGAAAAACTTTATATAGACAGAGCTTGGATGACTAAATTTTAGAATGACCAATAATTTTAATATAAAAAATGCAAAAATATTCAAGAACACAACTTTCTTGATATTTACGCCACTGGAAACGAATGTAAACATAGAACCGATTACTGTATTGGCGGACTAGCTGATTGGCTGATGCGCACAACAAAGCATGTTTCTCCTAAGGCTTTCGTTAATGGAACTGAAAATCTTTATGGAAGCTAATTCATTTACCGAAATTTTGTTAATTGAACCGTTCGTTAATCGAGGAACCACTGTAATTGTCTCAACAAAATCTGGTTGATAAAAGCTGGTGATCAGACTCATGAATTAACTTTTTCAGGAGTGGGAGTACAGCAGAAGAAAATGAAGTAGATGAACCTAAAAGGAAATTCTGTAAGTTGATTGTACTGTACCATGTCATAATAAGGTGTTTGAGAATAGAGGTAGTATGTGAGTAGCTTTATAATTATGATGAATTTTGGGGTGTAGTATTTTTAAATAAAATGGTTTTTGTTCTGTGTGCAGTGTTCATGAAAATTTTTTGATTAACCATTGTTTTATATTTAGATCATCTGTTCAGTCAAGGTTATTGATAGAAGCAAGAAACATTCCATATTGAAGTAAAATTCTTGTAGCTGCATAATTTTTCTTCTTGTATAAATAGAAACAGCCTGTCGCCTTAATATCAACTGTAACAACTTTGAGAAATGTACAGTAGCATTACATCTTTTTAGTTTATTTAACCCTTACGAGGTAATAGGTAGTAATAAACTTTTTATCTCAAAGAATATGAGTTAGTATGTAAATTTATGATCCCAGTTTCCTGACAGATGAATAGGTGGGTTTGAATGTTATGCAAGGTATAAATGCCTAAGGCTTCCAGAAACATAATTGTCTGGTCCATAACTCAGCACAGTAACTCTCAGAGTTGTTTTACTGTAGGGTCTTATGCTGGCTCTCTCACCATGGTAAGAATGAAGCCTGATTACAGTGTCTTGAGCTTGAGGGAAATGATGAATTTTTTAAAATAGAGAATACTCACTGTGTCAGTTATCAACAGTCTTCAGCCCACTCTTATGACTCGTGCAAGGGAAGGTTCCATCATGTATACAATATTTTTATAATTTTTTTAGAAATTCTTTCTGGTGGACACTTCCATTAAAACCTTAGGCCCTGGGTGACTTTCCAGAACGTCCGACCAGCGCGCCCCGGGTGACGTTCTAGAACGTCCGCCTGTTCCCGCCATTTTTTTGAAAAGTTTTTTTCTCGATTTATCCCTGTGGGAGGGGGGTGGGGGTACTGCCAGCAGCACCCTAACCTAGGGCTTAAGGGTTAAATATGAACTGATATTTGACAAAGGCATAAGGTTAGTGATAAAAATATAAAGGTAATGTTACACATACAGAACATGGTTATTGTTATGGTCGTCTCCCCTTCCCTCAATATTTGTTTCAGTTACCCATTGTATTTAGTTTCTGTTGTTTCCCGTTTTTCTTTAGAATCGAATTTCCACGCTTATGGTGAAGACTTTAAAAATGTTTCATTATGTAAACTGTGTAGAATGTATTCTTATTTTTATACAGTTATGAAAGACTGTAAGAAACAGGTGGAGACTGTGATGTAGCTTGTGAAGTAACTTGTACAGTACTGTATAAATTTTGCTCTTTTTATGATTTCATTATTGCTATTTATATGCTTTTGTTATTGATGTTTATATGATATATTTTAAAATTTTAATGTTATTGTGTACAGTTAAAGCTACCTTTACTCATGTGAGTCTAATGATTGAACAGAGGCTTCATCACCAGTTACAGAGAGTTCACTGTAAATTAGTACAGTTTAGGTGTAGCACTCCGAATTTTGGTAAAACCCTCTAATATTTGGTTACTCCCAGGTCCCAAGTATGCTGGATAAATGGTCCCGTGCCTGTATATGCTGTACTACATTTCCTATTTTTAGCTCACATTAAGTATTTCCTGCTAAAAGGATACTGTAGTAGTAACTAGAGCCTTTAATTGGAAAAAATGTAGGGCCAGTGTTATAACCAATATACAGTACAGTACTTAGATTGTCAGATAAAAGTTGTGCTGCTTTTATTAAATGGTGTAACTTCATTCTTAGTAGTCATAATAGTTTATGTAATAATATATATATTATTAATTTTTAATGAACTATGAAGCTTTAAGTAACCTTAATCACCTACATCTGATTATTTGTGCTCTACCTGTACAGTATATGCACTGCAGTTGTTTATTGATTATGTTATATACTGTATGTACTGCAGTTTTTCATTATTATTAAAATTTTATCACTTGGTCATTCCATATGTAGGTTTTTAACCTACATATGAAAAGTACCAAGCACTTTTTATGAAAGATAATGCAAAAAAATAATTACAAATTAATTATTTATAGGAAATAAGTATTGTTGTCAGTAATTATATGCATTATTGGCTATCTTGGACACAAAGGCAAGCTATAAATAGCTGGTAAGTGCATAGGTGACCACTAGTTCAGCTGTCCAAACAACACTGTCCCTTTATCTACCCCCTCTCTTCCCTCCTTTTGCACTGCCAAGGAAGTTTCTAGAGGGTCAATATATAGTTTTTCTTACTTATTTTTTATTGTTTTATCATTTAAAAGGGTAAAAAATTATATTTGGAAAAGTTAATTTTTTTCCATTTACCCCCGAGTGTGGGGTCCTGGCAGCGGCACCCTAACCCGGGGCTTAAGGGTTAAATTAATAAAATGAAAAAATGTGCTATTAATCATCTCAGTAACTCCATGTTAATTTGTATTTGATTATTGAACTCCTAAACACAGATAAAACTTGTCTAATAGCACAAATATGTACGAACTGAACTCCATTCTTTCGTAATGAAATTTGTAAGTGTAAAATAATGTAGGACTAATAAATTTACTCAACATTTTGTGGTATTGGTAACCAAGATGGTGTTCAAAAATTTTATTCTCCATTGTTTTAAGACTGATTCTTACCCTTTTATAAAGCAGCCTAGCAATAATGAGACAAATTTTGTTTCCTGATATTATGGATTAATTGAAAGTTTAGTAGTTATTACTTTTGGTGGGATACCGGTATGTTTTGAAGGTAGAGAAGGGGAGGTTGGAGTGAATTTTCCTTTTAATATTTCTCTCTCTCACTGCCATTTGCTTCTTTTACTGCATGCTCCCTCTCTCCTTGTGGTAGATTTTCTGTACAGTACTTGGGGCCTGTGGCTAGTTTTTATGGGAGCCCTTTTCAATGAGCTTTATTAGTACTTAGTAGGTAGTAGCTAGCTGTCAAACTGGTACTACAGCCTGGAAAAATATGGGAAGCATAGTGTGTTGTCCAATGGCAGACCCTGCTGCCATATGACATCACAAATATTTTGACCAAGTCAGAATTGGTGGGTTTCAATTGTTTCTCTTACTTTGACAACACAGCATACATAAATATCTTTTCTCACTCTTGATCTTTTTTCTTTTTTGTATTTATTTATGGTTCTTTATTAGTATTATTATATTATTTTTTATACTTTTTATTATAATTTATATTTATTTTTATTAATTGTTTTACAGGTATTATTATTATAACTATTATTATTATTATTACATTATTATTATTATTATTATTATTATTATTATTATTACAGTGTATATCTGGGTTTAGCGATCGCTTCATACCATCTTGAGGCCGCTAAACTCGAGATAAGTAATGACAATGCTTTGTTCCCAGCCCAATGCCACTGTCCATTTATTTTTTTTACAATTTCAGTCCATCTATAGCCACAATTGTGCTACAGAAGCAACAGTACCACCTCTTGCAGCATGCAAAAACTGCTTTATCTGCTCTTTCTTCACTCTCACACCCCGTATTATAGACTCATTCACTCCTTATAACTTAGCCACTGCAGTAGGACCCATACCACTTTCAAGTTTATCCAAAATCTCTCCTTTCTCCGTGAGACAAAGCAGCTTTGTCTTCTTACCAAGACGTTCTTGTCAGCTTCCTTTCCCATATAAACCGTTTTCCAGTCCCACTGGGTCCTGGTTGTGCATCAGCCATCGCGAAGTTACACAGTAGAAGCGATCACTAACTTCAACAGCATGCGTGACTAACTGGCGAGAACAGCGTGCGTGACTAACTGGCGAGAGATTAAAAAACAATGGCACACAGCGGTTACATTAGCTTTTACAGTCTTGCACCATTTAGCAGGGGTCAATGATTCAATCAATTTCAGAGACAGCATTGATTTTGGATACAGCTCTATGTCGTCTATAGACAATGCTAACAAAGGAGGGAGGAAGTCTGTGTTGATAGCTACTAGCCAGATAGATGCTTCTTTCTGCTGTGGTGTCAGTTTTACACCATTATATCAAGGATGTTCTTAGTACAGGTATGCTACCAAGTGTGCAGGTGTCACATACTGTTGATATCTCTTCTCAATGATGTTTTTGTGTGTTTGTAACACAGGAGCCTCAAGTAACTTACATCATATGTTATTGTGTACAGAATCCCCCAAAGTACAGTCGTCCCTTTGTAGTTTATTTAATGCAACAGAAACCAGTTTCAAGACTCGGATGCATATCCTCCATGTGAATGTTTGCATTGTTTGCAATCTTAACTACGTTTGGCCGAATTTCATCTCCATGTTCACAACATATTTCAACATATAATCTTCCGACTATTCCACTGTGTGGCATTTGGAATTTGAGTTTTGACACCATTTCTTTCTGTAAGTCAACCCAGTGGTTGATGGTGGTTTCTGAAATCTTTTTGAACCTCCACAATTTGTTGCAGAATAATTCTGGGGTTTAGGGGAGGGGGATAATTATGATTAATCCCACTTCTGTATATCCTTTGTAAGGAGGGGAAATATCCGAAATAGTGTTCTTCTTTGTTTATTTTCCTTTCCATCAGTGTTTAGATCTTTGCTTTTTTTTCCCTTTTCATCCTTCATAAGCTCAGCTTATGGCCTGACATGACCTTCAGGACCACTGGCATCTTCATATAAATGACCAAGTTCTGACCCAGGAGTCAGTCATGAGCCCCTGTTTCAGCTGTGAACAACACATGCGCACTCTTACATTATCGTGATATTCCCGTGCGTGTATAGTGTGTTTGCTTTGTATCTAGTCCACGATGGATATTCGCAATTTTATGCGCCCAACTGGCATACAGTCAAAGCCGTCAAGCCCAGCCAGAGACGTCGCCAAGGAGACTCTGGGTACATCATCATCCACCAACACTGAATCTAGTGCAACTGCCAGCATCCCAGTGAAACATAAACTACAGTGTGACGATGTAAATGTCACTTCTGCATTGAAATGCCCACAACGCAAGTACAAATATCTATTACAGGTAGTCCCTGACTTACGACTGCTTGGACTTACGACCGTCGGGACTTACGATCACCGCAGTTGTGACCATTTATTTATTTATTTTTTTATTTATTTTTTTTCAAATGACACGTATTTTCTATACCGAAACGTTTCCAGTTAATGTATTCTCCATGTATAATTACAAAATTATGGGGGCCCCATGTGCATTCAGCTGACTACATTAAAGGTAAGTGCTCAGTCACACTGTATCCATTCCTCATTATTTAGTACTTTCACTGTACTGTATCCATTCCACATTATTTATTACTTTTACTGTACTGTATTTCATAGTAGATTTTTTATTTATTTATTTTTTTATTTTTATTTTTTTATCTATGTCGGACTTACGACCATTCGGACTTACTACCTGGATTTGGGTCCCTAACCCCATCGTAAGTCGGGGTCTAGCTGTAATTATGCGTAAGTCAGACGGTTGGACATTTTTTTCGTAAATGATGTATGACAAGATGTCGATATAGTTCACCTTACCGACTATTTATATTTTTTGTGCCTAAATCATCATTTACTGTGTTGAATATTGAGAAACATTAGAATCCCAAAACTTTAGTCCTGCTTATATTTCTACATCCTATGTCACGAATGTACATTTTTTTAATACACCGTTTAAAATCTAATATTATTAATATTCAACACAGTAAATGAGGTTTAATAATAAGTTGTCAGCAATAATTTGGGAATCCCTAATTATTGCTGACAATTTATTATCAATCATTTACTGTGTTGAATATTAAGAATATTAGCTTTTTAACGATGTATTCCAAATATTGTATATTCGTGACATTTATAGGATGTAGAAATAGTCGGGGAAACACAAAATACTATATGAATACCCGCTACGCTATCGACGTTTCAGTTTACATTATCTTCATATGTTGTCTATGCGTATCCCTAATTATTGCTGTTATGACATTGAATGTTTACTCTCACTCTAAATCACCCCTTGATTATCTTTTCAAATAATCTAATAGCCATCACATATGGCCTCAAAAAGTCTCTGAAATTTATCAAATTTCAAATTTTTCTCGGGGGAGCTTACAGCGCCCCCCTTTGAACCCCCCAGCTGTATGGGTTTACTGCGCTCGCCCTATATATATTTACATTCGGACAATCTGGGAAACCCCCATACCAGAAGCCTGGGTATGCCCCTGTACACAGATGTGATGTATGCACAAATCCCCTCATGTTTGTTATAAAAATGTATATGGCCATCGTAATTCCAGTGCAGTTATCTGAAATATCTACGGTGGTGGGCGTAGCCTAGCAGCGATCAGTTGATGCAGTTTTGAGGTAGCAACAGACGAGTTGCGATAACACACTCTCTTTTCTTCTACATTACGACTAAATAATTCAGTGTTTTATAAACTACTGTACCTTGTTCTACATATACTTAAGATTAATTTATAATGTTATTATGTATAAAACTCGCCAATAATTGGGGCTGTGCAAAGAAAACTAGGTAGCACTCACCGTGGATCAAGCCCGGGATGACGTCATGGTTTGTAGTGGAGCGGCAGCTGTCAACATCCACCAGCATGTCGCACGAACCCCATGCTCGAGGTTAAAACTTCCGGCTGCATAACCTGAATTTTGAGCGTCGTTCAGCCGGCCGCATGTATAACAATTCCCGACCACATACGGTCAGAAAAAGGAAGGTTGCGGACCCCTGACAGACGACGTTCAGACGACCCTCGCCTTGCACACTAACATCACCTGTTGATCCTGCGTCCAACTATATGCTATGTGACTTACGCGGTTTTTGTCTTGCTTTCCTGTCTTTCTTATTATAGTCCTTGTTAGAAACTCCCACACCAGTCCCTGCGCATGTGCAGTAGACGCTTAAGAAGCGAAGACGGAGGTAAGGAGCACTGGGTGAGGGGTGGTCAGAGCTTCTGCGCCAGACGTAAACAACAAATGGCGACACTTGTGACTGAGCAAATCTAATAATATTGAAAAATTAATATCTTGGTTATCCTTAATTTCCGGCGGAAATATCTTAAAGAAAAATGTCTTAGGAGTGTCTAAACATTATGAAATACATATTAATAACAGCGAAAGAATGACCGGTGTAAGACTATAAATTCACCCAAAATTTAAACCAAATCGCACATTTCCTTCTGGTGGTCTGGTTTCATAAACCTTTACCAACTATATGAACAAATGACAAAAATATAATGACGTTATTGAATACATAATTCTGCATAACATTCTAACACAAGAAATAATGTCTGAAGAAGAAAGGGTATTATTGCGTTTACACACCGTTCATTCTTACCACTTATTTATTATCATATTCGAATAATACGTCTAATTCTAAGATAATTTTCATCTATTACATTACCAGCGGAAATGTGTAATAACGGAGATAGCTTTTCCAAATAAATTTCTATTTTCTTCCATTATTTCCCGCCATTATCGTCTGCCTCTCACCCAACACTGCGTGTCTCTCGCATCTCCTTCATAAATCATGACGCGCATGCGTACCCGTACACTTCATGCAGCCAATCAAAAGCGTGTTTGCTAATTCAGAGTATATTTGGCCCAATCAAAATCAAGTTTTATTTTGGGTCTCATATTTTGAAATTCAAGTTTAGTTCCGACCATGGAAGTCTGTGATGGATGTCACTTAAAGTATATGGAGCTGATTGAGAATTTTTGGAAAAAAAACTTAGAAACTATAACATTTTTTCGATCGCATGGTGTTCTTCCAACCTCAGTAAAGTGTACCAAGAGCAAGACGGAATGTAAATATCGCAAAGACCAACATATGTGGTGTTGGGTAAGAATCCCAGAATGCAACAACAAACAAGAACCAGGCCAATAAGGTAAGAAATAGGTGATTCCATGATATGGTGAGTCAGTTAAGATAGGTTAGGTTAGTGTAACGTGTTTTAAGATACACGGAATAGCTAACGCGTTAGCTTTCCTATAGTATTTTCCTTTTCTTTTATCCTCTTCACCAAATGATCAACTCATTAGCTGCTTGGGCGATCGATCACGTCTCTGTTACACACTGTTGGCAAGTACTGGGCATGCACCGGCTCCTGAATGTACCTGAACCTGCTCCAGTGTTGGTCAAGTCTTGTCTTGAAAGAGCTCACACTCGGTGTCGTCACAACACTTTCTGGTAGATTGTTCCAAGAGTTCACAACTCTCACTCCGAAAAAGCTTGCCCTCACAGTTTTCTGGACTTGCGGTTTCTTCAAACTTGAGCTGTGACCCCTTATGGGGCGAGCGTCCTCCAGCTCCAAGTAAGGACACTCGACTGAGTAGTGCCCCTTGAGATGCTTATACACCTCAATTAGGTCACCCCTTTCTCGTCTGTAGTATAAGCTAGGCAAGTTCAGGCGCTCCAATCTCTCAGGGTAGCTGAGGTGCCGAAGGGCAGGCCCAAGTCTGGTGGCCCTCCTTTGGACATTTTCAACCAACTGACAGTCCCTAGCATATCTCGGGGACTAGACGGGGTGACAGTACTCCAGATGGGGAAGCACTTCACTCTTGAAGATCATTATGAGGGACGGACCGTCTAGATATCTGAACGACTTTCTTATAAGACCCAATAATTTATTTGCCTGATTTACCTTCTTGCAATGGCCTGAGAACTTCAGCTCATTGTCAACATACACACCTAGGTCCTTCTCACATTCAGTCTTAAATAGTGCAGTCTCCTCATCCCGTTGGGACATATGATACGCCTCTTTACCGTTGGTACGCCCCAGGTGCATCCTCTTACACTTCGTGACATTGAATCTCAGCAGCCATTTCTTCGACCATTCTTGAAGCCCACAGAGGTCCTTCTGCAGCTCTTCACAGTCCGCTTGGTTCTTGATTTCCCGAAATAACTTGGTGTCATCGGTAAACATTTGTATGGAGGAGTGTACGTCAGCCATGTCATTTATGAAACAAACAAACAACAGCAGGCCCAATACACTGCCCTGTGGTACCCCACTTGTGACAGGTACGGATGATGATTTCGTGCCATTAATCACCACACTGCTTGCGGTCATGTAGAAAGTCTCCGATCCACGCTAGGACATTTCCCCGAATCCCGTACCCTTCCAGTTTAATTTTCAGCCTTTCGTGGGGTACACTGTCGAAAGCCTTGGCAAAATTTGGGTAAATATTGTCGATATTACCACCCTGTTCCAAAATATGGGTCCAAATATCCAGTACCTTGAGTAATTATGTTAAGCAGGAGCACCCCGGCATAAAACCGTGTTGGCAATCATTTTCAAAGTTGTTTCGTAGTAGATGTTCCATCATGGCATCTCTTATAATGCTCCCAAGTTCTTTACACACTATGCTGGTTAGGCTCACCTGTCTATAGTTATTCGTGGAATGACGATCGCCTTTCTTGAAGATAGGACTAACATAAGCCATTTTCCAATCACTGGGGACCTATTGCTCATCCAGGCATCTACAGAACAAAATCTTCAGGGGCTCAGTAAGCTCGTTGCTCAACTCTCTTAGTACTCTGGGATGCAGCATGTCAGGGCCGGGACTCTTATGAACCTTTAGCTTTGACAATTTATTTCTTATAACCTCTTCTGAGATCATAATGTGGGTCAGCGCTGTGTCAAACCATCTTCCAATACCTTAAGCTTATACAGCGTGTTTCATCAGCTATATTCTTCTCACAATTAAGTTATGATAGGTAGGCCTGATGGTAGTGTTATCATAATTGTATTACACGATAATTCCTTATCTAGTGTGTGCCAATATGTATATAACTTAGTTATGTGTAAAACATATACGGGTCATTAACACGTGAATACATATTCGGATACATTTGCAATATGTGCTTATAAAAAATATGTTACTAGCTGGCACATGTGGTAAATTTCACACACACACACAGTGACCTCCACCACCACGCACTAGCAAGGTTTGGTAGTGGATTACTGCACCATCCTCGTCATTGCCACCTACTACCACCTGCAGTCCCCCTCCCACCTCGCGCAGTCCGCCACTACAACAAAATTCAGCCCATAAGAGCTTGCACTGATAGATATAAGAATAGCACCATCCCATCGATCGTTAAAATAATAAATAGCTCCTGATTTATGTACTGTACAGCCCTGTAAATGTATTGAACGTATATTATTATGTCTAAATCACATGTGAGCTTGTATATTTTCAGCCACCGGTTGCAACTCTATTAATAAACCGTTTATTATTATTATTATTATTATTATTATTATTATTATTATTATTATTATTATTACTATTATTATTATTATTATTATTATTATTATTATTATTACACACACACACACACACACACACACGTACGTCACACATTATTACATAATAGCACCCCCTACTTGGTTATACCCCACAAAAATACATATATTGCACTCTTTATATATATATATATATATATATATATATATATATATATATATATATATATATATATATATATATATATATATATATATATATATATATATATATATATATATATATATATATATATATATATATATATATATATATATATATATATATTAAATAGTTTGCCTTACTGTTGTCAGACAAAAGCCACCCCGATCAAAGTAGGGGGCTTTTGTCTGGGTGGCTTTCGTCTGGGGGGCTTTTGTCTGGGTGGCTTTTGTCGGGGGGGCTTTTGTCTGTACCCCAGTGAGGATAGTGTCTTAGTATAAAATCGCAATGCTGTGAAACAAAATCTTAATATTTAATCTCAGTACCGCAGCAAAAGTCACATCAATATTTTTTAACCAATACTTTAATATTTCTTACCTTATAGTATTATGTCTTCCAACGAAGTAAATAACTGGATCGAAAACACAAGAGAACTTAAAAGTCGTCTAGCCTCCCCTCGTCTTGTCACGATGGAGACTTGTGGAGAACTGAAGTGAATTGCTTGTAACTGGTGGATTGGTCGGCTGTACATGAACTGATATGACCCGAGACTGCATGGTTTTGCAGCTACTGGAGACGTTAATTCTTCCCTTTGTATCGGCGGCAAGTTAATCCTCGTCGTGTCTGACCTAACACCTGACCCACACCACATGAGCTCACTGGCGTACTTGTTTGAAGTTGTTTCCTTAATCCTCAACAGGTTACAGGTTGTGTGTGGCGGGGGGGGGGCGCATAGCAAGGGTGTACGTAGCTCATGACGTGGCCGTGATGATGTGGGTCAGGTGTTAGGTCAGACACGACAAGGATTAACTTGCCGCCGATACAAAGGGAAGGATTAACGTCTCCAGTAGCTGCAGATATGGGTGATGAGCAGACCTGTTGCCCACCGCCCCCTCCCTAGCTACGCTAGTGACTTCAGCATAATCATAGTATTTCAATGATACTGATATTAGTGGTATAAACATGACTACGCCGTTGTGACACTGCTGTTGACCTATAGGTACTGATACGTGTGTTTAGTATCATAGAAAATGGATTGGGTGCTTCATAATTATGTAATGAATTATTTGCGTTGTGCGTTATTCTGTTACGGAGTTGGGACACCAGGGCGACCTACTCAGGGCAGGTCCATGGATGCGCCAAAGCGTCATAGCGCCTTATCCACCTCGCTACTGTTGGCTTCCCCACACCAATCTGGCGAGCCACCTCAGGGTTGCTTAGGTCTACCCTTGTTGTGAAGAGCGATAATTGCATCTCATGTTTCCTTTAAAATTTCGGTGTTCCTGTCTCGTCCTTCCATCCTGTGTGGGTGCTTGTGGACGGTTTATATGGCCTCGTGTGCAACCTACCAGAGGTCGTCTTTGAATCATTGAATGAGCCCCCCCCCCACTCCATATTCGAATTTCATAATGTATACCATAGTCGGAGGTACCAACCCAATCTATACATGAATTTGTCTGAATTTATCGCTCATTTTCTATTCCAGCGGAACCTGGGGACTCGATACTTCTTTGTTGGCTGTACAAGTACAAATAAACGTACTGCACATGTTCAGGTAAATGTACAAGGACATATACAAATACAGGTACAGAACATTCAACACGGTAAAAACAGTTCACAGAGAGCAAGGCGTAATGACAGAGGGTGGCAGGAACCAAGCTGGAGAGGTCTCCGCCTGTCCACCCACACTGAACAGATGTTGTGTAGCGGGTTACTATTTACGGACATTTCCTCGCTCCTACAACAGAAAATGAGAATCCCGTTAGTTGTCTCTCCACGGAATATGAAGACAGTACCTTACGATTAGCCACCCCCTCCCCACTTATTTTACCTGATGATTAAACGTCCTAACGCTACCTGGAGGGAGTTAAGTTAGAGTTAGGGGTGTTAAATCCTCAGGTAATAAACTTCAGGGGTGTCTAATAAGGTGACTCAAATAAAACAGTCTACTAGTGCTAGCATTGTATGTATAGGACGAGGTTAATATTACGTGCAGTAGTTTAATAATATCACTGTGGCAATGAACAGATGCTATGAAGTATTGTCATCTTATTAGTTAACGATTACTGAGAATTTGACTACAGTATGTAATTATAAAGAGTATAGCATTAGGTTCTCATAAACTTAATGTTTTTTTTTTACATTTTTAATCGTATTTAGGTTGATACGACGTGAGATATTGATGTTCAGTAATTTATATCCTAACCTGGAATACTTGAAGATTTGGTCCCCCAGCTTATTTCACCTGTTGCTAACCTCACTCATCACCGAAGGGGTGATAGGTGAGGGGTGTTTAATCATCAGGTGAAATATGCTGGAGTGGTTAATCTTCAGGTGATACCTAACCCTGTAGAGTACTTGAAGTGATTACTGTTGACCAACTCTATTTGTTGCAAAAATTTTGGATGGATGAGTAGATGACACAGCAGTAAGAATATAACTACATTAACTGCTTCTATACTTTTATTATTATTTTTTTATTATTTATTGTTGTAGCTACATTGTGATGGAAAAGTTCCTGCAGTGGTTAAGCATATGGGTATTTTACCTTGTTGTACTTGTAACAATATAGTGTGACATAAAATAAACTTTATCATTGGTGTTGGCGGTAGAGGTAACGTTATCTCTCACGACTGTCATGGGTTAGAGTCCTACTACTTGGCCCGTGTTATCCAGTGTGACCTTACCAAACATCGAAGGTTTCCTCTGGGTACTCCGTTTCATTCTGTATTAACAATGAACAAAGAAATTTCATAACAAAGTAACAAAGAACAAGCCAACCGCTCGAACGACTAGTTAGCTGACAAGTGGTGATATGATAAATAATAGTTTAAAAAATAAAATAAATAAACATTTGAGGTGCACAGAGACTTTTCGATCAGCTTGTATAAGTTGAGTGATTCTCCTGTGCAGTATAGACTTCCGAGCATTTCACAACGAGAAGAAATCATCATCATTGGCGCACCACATATTAGCAGTTAGAGTGTATGGGGCTTATCAGTTGTCACGGCGCCGCGGGTCAACATAACGTGAAGTCACAACCTGATGCCTACACGTGCTGCACTTTGTACCGGCAACTGAAGGCGTAATTGGTACAGTGAAATCTTAACATACGGTTTAATCTTGTTAATAATTTGGACGTTATTATCATATAAGAAATGATAACTACTTGTTGTCGCTATTGCTTTGTCTGTCGCTGGTACTTTTACCACCAGTTGTTTATTTGCGTTATGGTGAATTAGGAGCAGGTGGCTTATTCTGAAAGCACCGAAAACTGTTAATAAGAAGTGTTCATTTACTTCATCGTTTTGACACACCAGAGAGCAGGGCAGGTCACATACATGAGCTCTATCAAGTCGCTAGCAGAACTATGAACTCTGCAGACGACGATGACGACGAAGACGGTGTGTAATACTCTTGCGGCAGCTCGAGCAGAACCGAACAACGGTACACTGCCACTTCACAAAGTTTAGCGGAATTTAAGTTCACACCTATCCTTTTTATTCTGCTACTCTTTTTCGATGTTTAATTTTTGCTCGTTTGTTTGTTTATCTTTTCATTTGGACTTACTGCCCTATAGTTTGCAATTATGATAAGGAGACATAATTAGGAGCAGCATGAGAGTTAAAAAGTGTTGGTAACAAGTGTACGATTTGTCCGTTCAACGCTGGGTGATGTACAGTACCAGCCTGGCTCAGTTGTGGAGAAGTGTCTTACTCGGTGTAACCGTGGTGTGTGCTTCCCTGTCTCATTATTATTGTAGGCGTGTGCTAAAGCGTACAATAAGATCCTTATAATCGTAAAGAACTGATACCCGGAACATGTGGTATCACGAACGGCTGGTATATTCGTAATGCTCTCTTGACACCACAGATATTTGGTATTTTAAATAGGGATCTTGGTCACCTGTTATCGTTGAGATTATGGTAATGTTAACATCTAACATTACGCTGACCTGACAATAGAAACCTATGCTATCATATTGTGACTGTGTGTGTGGACGTTGAGTACAGGTTACGCTGTACTTAGAAAAACTAGAGTGCTCTATATAGATGCGAGAGTGGAACATGTCCAGTAACAGAATATAATAACATTAACACATATGACTATAAATCTCAATATATTTACTGAATTGCAAAAATAATCATGAAGCTGAAAACGCAACCTATCCTATACTGTACACTCTTGTGAGATGAGAGGTCAGTAACCTCTCCATAGGTGACAGCCTCTGGAGCGAGTCAAGTAAGTGAATTATTACAATGTTGTTTTTTCACCTACATCATAAAACTGACTTCAGTATACCATTCTTACTTCCACATCCGATATATATATTTGTAACTAGTCTACATATTCAGTAAAACCAATTTTGCTCTTTCTCAATATTTTAACAATCGATCCCAAATTTTACTTAGAAGATTAAAACATGAGAGCATATTTTTTTTTAGGGTAATCGTGTATGGAAACCCTGTATTGGCATAGATTTTTAACCCCCGTAGAGGGCTAAAGAAAAAAAACATTAGGAAAAAACCCGACATGAATGTTTAGTACTGCAGGGAATGAGTGCATGTGAATGGACCAGTGAAGGGGCTGTGGATGAGTATGAAATGGCTTTAATTTTTTTTTTTTTTTGTAATATAGAGAAGACAGACACAAGCGTGCAGTCGCAAACAGAAAAGTCCCATAGCAAACCCGGTAGACCTGATAAACCTAAGGGCTGGGGCGAGGTTTCGAATCGCATGAGGTGAGCTGCCATCTAGTTTAGGGTCTCCGAACTACGAAAGCAATCTAGGCTGCGCTGCCTTTGCGGGGGAGTATGCAATTAAAAAACCAATTCAATGTTTTATCTTGGGCACACTATATCTATTTGTTTAGAAAAATATTATTTACTTTCTGTATATTAAATAAGTAGTTTTTTTATATACTGTCCTAATCCTTCTGCTTCTCTAACACTCACCGGGACACACTACTACACCCAGACGTTTAATATGAAAACGTCTGTCCTGATGACCATTTACAATAATTACATGGTACTCTGCATCAACAGACCGAGAGAATTTTATATTGCATTACGTGGTTTCATTTACATAATAATACGGGGTTAGAGAACAATAAATACACATGTGCAACATCACAAAAGCGTAAAAAATAAATGTATGTATTGTAAGTGTGTAATGAAGAAATAATATGCCTCATGGGATGTAGCCAATACGTGAAGGATGCTATGGTAGGTGTAGGGTGATCCACAGCTGCCTGCCTTTCAGTACATCAAATGCCTCGTGTCACCAAATGATCAGTAATGCTGTTTAATATAGACTGTCTAGTTCGGTATTCTTTAATTATAAATCATCGAACAATTAATCAGTGATATCATGTGATATTGTCCTTGAGATAAAACGCCGTATGTGTTAAGCATCGAGACCACCAACCTAGTTGTAAGATAATACCTTGCATTAATTGTATCTCAAATGACGTATCGGCTGGTATTCAACGACCATCCCAGCCTCTATTATATCCAAGACAACAGTGACTCGTTCACCAGATGACGGACGGCAGGTATATTCCGCATAAATCAAGTAAATATATGATTTGAATGTTGAATATAAAACTATCTTCTTAATATACGGAAAGTAAATTTTCTTCTCTAGCCAGGCAAGTGTAGTGCGCCTAAGTTAAAACGCGTGATATTATATCAGTCACTGAATAGAGATTTTTAGTTGCATACTGCCACATGCAGAGACAAAGAGCAGCCTCGATTACTTTAGTAATTCGGAGACTTAAAACTAGATGGCAGCTCATCTCAAGCGATTCGAAGCCTCGTCTCACCCCCTTTTTTTTAGTTTAACAAATTTATTGGCAGAGCTTGTAGTACAGTTTGCCTATTCTGAGTAATTCAGTCAGGTCTTGACACTGAGGGTGGTATCACTTCTCACTGCCACGCAGGACAGAGGTTCATACACAAAGAAATACATCATATTCATTAACAGCTATAAATGTATAGAGGTCAGATTCATATGGGTAATGTCACTGTTCACTGCCATGCAGGACAGAGGTTCGTACACAAAGATATGCATCATATTCATTGACAGTACATATACATATATGTACACACACATACACATATATACATATACACATATACATACACATATACATGTACATATATATATACACATATGCACACATACACACATACACATATACATACATACATATACGTCGGTCAGATTCATGTGGGTAATGTCACTCTTCACTGCCATACAGGACAGAGGTTCGTACACAAAGAATGCATCACTTAAGGTGTTTCAGGTTTGTCAAGGGAGGGAGGTTCGGAGGGCAAAGGAGGGGGGGGGGGGTCATACTTTCGCTAGCACAAACAGGAAATGTTGGAAGACATTGGTAAAGTGATTCATGGGTCCATTGTTGACATACGACTCTCTCTCTCTCTCTCTTTCCCTCCTTTCTCCATCCTCCCTCCCCTATATATCTCTCGTTCTTTCCTTCCTCCCCCTCTGTGTTTCTCTCCTTTCTCTTCCCCTTTCCTCTCTCTCTCTCTCTCTCCCTTTCCTACCTCCTCCCTCCCCTATCTCTCTCTCTCTGTCTCTCCTTTCCCTCTTTTTCTTCCTCTCCCCCTCAATCCTTCGGTCTTTCATAAGCGTTGAATCACTTTCCCCAGGCTTTAGAATGCCACTTAGTATATACGCTGCCGTCTGTTGATTTCAATGACCTATATAAGGCTTACCCTACATGTATAGCAGTATTTTTCCTAATGATATTGCTGTTAATTCCCGCCCCCCTTCATTCTCTCGTTCCCTGTGTACGCATGTGTACATCTATATATTTGTATGTACCGCTGTGTACTCATATACACTTGTATATATTTCTATGTACTCATGTGTACTCTTATATACCACTCTGTACGATTATATACAGTACTGTTATGTATTTGTAGCACTCCTATATACTTTAGGTCCAGGGTATTACTGTGTTTTCCTATGTACTCTTACCACAGTTCCATCCCTGATTAAGATTTAAACTTTGATTGCAAAGATAATTAATTTTCTTTGGCTATAGAGGAAATTAAAAAAAATAAGCCCCATTAAGCTTATTCGTGTTGAACTTTCTCGTGTTAAGCTCGTTTGTGTTTAGGTTAATTATGTTAAGCTTATTCGTTTCAGCTTATCCGTGTCACAAAAAACACATCAGAAAATAACTAAATACAGTAATCATGTGACTCATCTACAAGTATTCTTACAAATTTACAATATTGTGAGAATTTGGGACTAAATTCGTATCATATGACCCCCATAGTTACGAGGAATTATTTTATTTATTTATTTTTTTAATCCTGAACGAGAATTTGAAGGACGGGTACTGTCTTATCTTTTAAGGGGAAAATAAATGTCTTACGATTATCTGAGGCCTTAAGGGGTGTCACCAGTCAACTGACACAACATGAAGGCTCACCAGAGTAAGAATGTTATCACATTAATGACACAACAAGAAAACTCGCGTACACAATGGGTGGACTCACGGGTGCACCTCACAGTCACAACGGGAGTATACTTGCGGGCACAGTAGGAATACCTGCAGGCACAGTGGGAATACTTGTGGACACAGCGTGCTGGTCAAACAAGATCATCACACTTGAGGGAGTCGAGCCTCCTCCTCCACTTTCCTCCCACTTTCACCAGCGAGAACGGTGCGTGTGTATTCATGAGCCGTAATAGGAAAGCCATGGAAACTTTTCACCCATGCTGCCGCCGACCTGTGACACCCATTATTAATTCATCTCCTTCAAGTTGAAAAGATTGTATGAAATGACGATGTAAGAGAGCAGGGCCAGGACATGTTTTATGACCGAGCATCAGGACACGACAAGACTCACCAGGATATACCAGGGCACACACCGCAAGAAGAAAGGGGTGAAGGAGGAGAAGATACAGTTATAGTACCTGGGAGTAAGAGAAGCTCTCTTGAAGGTGAAGGTTGTGGGGAGGAGGAGGGGAAGGAGGACGGTTGGCTCTGTAGCTTTCACCAGCGCTGCCGACACCTACTGGTGGTGGCGGTGGGGCCCCTGGAAGGTACCAGTCGCAGCGTGGCGGTGTGTACGGCGTGTGATAGCTCTGTTTCTCTCTTAGGTTTCTCTCAGAGCTCTCGGTCAACACTCTCACCCTCAGTGACATAGGCTGCTGCTCATTTGATCTGAGCTATTGGTGTTGAAGCTTGATATACAGTGTGTGTTCATTTATGTGCTGTTGAACGTGAAAGGTGAAAGTGAACTCCATATATACGTAAATATTTACAATTTAAAAGGAAAAGTAAAACTGGTATTACTTTTTGTTCGTGCTATTTCTGTCTAAGTGACAAACTCATTACAGCGCGCCAGAGGTAAGTGATCAAAATTTCTTTGGTGATAAGGGAAGCTGCTTCGAAAGACAAGTTATAATGACAAGAGAATAATAGACTGGATAGCTAAACTTAACAATTATGGATTAGAAAATTAAAGTCTTTTCTCTTAGCTTTTGATAAGGAAAACTACACACCTGAGTTCGAGAGGATTTCGAAGTAGCTTTCATAATTAATGTGTAATGTTAATAGCTATGTTTACCTGTGTCAATACTGCTTCGAAAATAGAATACACCATGCAGGTCATCGAAAAAGAATGACCAGATTATAAATGGGCAATTTTATTTAAATTTGGGCAAACTTTTTTTCGATGACTTTGTACATGGAATGTTTTGTTGTTCCATTTACTTGTTACCAATACTGTTTCGCTTGGTGGCAAGAAGTGGCTGGTGACAAAGAGTGGTTGGTGGCAAGCAGTGATTAGTGGTGAGTAGTGGTTAGTGGCAAGCAGTAGTTGGTGGTGAGTAGTGGTTGGTGGCGAGCAGTAGCTGGTGGCAACAGTGGTTGGTGGTAAGCAATAGTTAGTGGTGAGCAGTGGTTAGTGGTGATCAGTGGTTAGTGGTGAGCAATGGTTAGTGGTGAGCAGTGGTTGGTGGCGAGCAATGATTCGTGATGAACAGTGGTGGTGAGCAGTGGTTTGTGGTGAGCAGTGGTTGGTGATGAGCAGTGGTTGGTGATGAGCAGTGGCTGGTGACAACAGTGGATGGTGGTGAGCATTGGTTGTGTAATGAGCAGTGGTTGGTGGCGAGCAGTGGTTAGTGGCGAGCAGTGGTTGGTGGCGAGCAGTGGTTGGTAGTGAAAAATGGTTGGTGATGAGCAGTGGTTGGTGGCGAGCAGTGGTTGGTGGCGAGCAGTGGTTAGTGGCGAATAGTGGCTTGTGGCGAGCAGTAGTTGGTAATGAGCAGTGGTTAGTGACGATTAGTGGCTGGTGACGAGTAGTGGTTGGTGGCGAGCAGTGGTTATTGGCGGGCAGTGGTTAGTGACGATTAGTGGTTAGTGACGAGTAGTGGATGGTGGCGAGCAGTGGTTGCTGGCGTGCAGTGGTTGGTGACGAGGAGTGGTTGGTGGCGAGCAGTGGTTAAAGGTGTCTCCAAAAATATTATCCAGATTGCCTAACAGATTTTCATGGAGATTTCGCAACAACCATGTCCTGACTTGTGAAAGATCTTGTACATAAAAAATGAGGAACTGTGAAAGGCGGTTTGTATACATTTTTTTTCTGAGACACTCTGTACAACCTCCAGTGTGGGTAAAGACTGCTACTCAACAGATATTTACCGATTAAATATCAGTCTGTTTGTGATATGTGACTTCAAGGTTCAAAATGTTTATGAAGTGGGTACACCAGGAAATGCTTGAGGCTCGAGAGTTTGAATTAGGTACAGTTCTTCCCTGTACTTAAATCGTCATGCGTGACAAGTAGGGTACTACAGGGCAGTGTACTTGGCCCGTTGTTGTTTGTTTGTTTCATAAACGACATGACAGAAGCTATACCTGTACACTCCTCCACACAAATGATCGCGGACGATGACAAGATATTCAGGGATATTAGGAACCAAACGGGCTGTGAAGAGCTACAGAAAGATCTGTCAGCTTCAAGAGTGGTCAAAGGAATGGCTTTTAAGATTCAACGTTGCGAAATGCAAGAGCACGCACCTGGGTCGTACCAACAGTAAGGAAGCTTATTAAATGTCCCAACGAGCAGTGGTGTATATAAGTTTCCGGAAAAGGAGGGGGGGGGGGGCAAGATTTGAAGAGAGGGACATTATTTTATTTCCATCCACTGTAGCTGTGTAAGCAAGGGGCGAGCTAGCTGGTCGAGGACCTGCACATGTATCATTCTCTACACTGCCGTACGTGGATCCGGTGAGGGAAGCTTCAGTACTTTACCTCTAGCAACACTGTACTGAGTTTTGTGAGTGAAAAAATAAATAACATTGTGCAATTTGTACAGTGGAGAAATATTATTCTGGTGGAAATTTCTGTTCTGTTGGAGGCTTTCCCCCCTGACCATAGACTTGAATTAATTTCCAAATACTTACGTCCTCGCGAACAGGTTTGCGTTCGGTTCAATGAGTTGAGGGTAGAAGCAAAGGTGAGGGGGGGGGGGGTGCATGTCCCCGTCACTCTATACGCCATTGACAACGGGACATCAGTGGTGAAGAGGTTAAAGTGGTGTAAAGTAGTATCCTTCCTCGGGAGGGTGGGGGAGGGGAATGAAGAACTGTAGAGAATGCCATAGAAACCTACTGTATGGTCTTACGTCAGCACGTCAATAGAATATCACACATGCTTGCTCTTCTTCAGGCTGTATGTGCGTGTGTGTGTGTGTGTGTAATAGTGGGTGGTGCTGCAGTATGGAAGGTACAGTACGTTTTGGCAGGTGGTTTTATAATTTTGCTAGCCTGTACGGTCTGGCTGTAAGCGATTTTATAAGAAAAAAATATTCCCTCTCCACGCAGTGTAATGTTAGGCAACTTGCTGGAGTGGAGTGTAACGTAGTTAATACAATAATACATCTTTGTAATATTATACCGATATATTAAACTAGACTTTGAACAATCTTACCTTCCGATGTGATGGTAGATGCTTGAGGGGGGGTTACAATGTTGGGGGGCGGAGGTTATACCTTGAGGTCCCTTAATGTATGATATACCTGCACAAGAGAAATATAGTAATATAAACAAATAAACGCTTATAAAAACAACTTCACAACGCTTTGCATCTCCTTTACAAATGACAGAATAATATTGTAAAAGAAAACACAAAGGTCACACTAAACCACACTAAGTCTTGTAAAGAAGAATATTTATAAGCGGCAGCGAGCTCTTATCGGTCCACTGACGGGCAGAGCAAGAGAGAAAGGCTTATATACTGTAGGCTCGTCGAGGGTCACAACTGTCCTGAGCAAACAGCCTCGTGACGTAACACGCGTTCCACGAATGCATAAGGAAACATTTGGAATGTCACACGCCACAGTATTTCATCTCTGTACAGTGATAGCTGTCAGGTGTGATAGCTGTCAGGAGTGATAGCTGTCAGGAGTGGTCTACAGTCATTTTTGCTCTAGAATCGGGGGGAGGAGGCTGTTCTACTTAAGTTACCTCTTCTGTTCAGTCAATCTGAACTACGACAGGACATACTCCATCGCTCCAAACGGACAGCTTAGGGTATTGTTACGCAAATTGTCGTACCTGATACACTTCGTGCAAAGGTATCAACGTTGTACCACAACGCACCTCAAACAGGCCATCCCAGGCGTGACAAATGCCTTGCGGAAATATATATATTTTTTAATACAATGAAAAGAGACATAGAGCAACACATTGCTAAGTGTTATTGTGTGTGCAACACAAGGGAACTACTTTTCCCACTGCGCCAATGTTCAAATATCCTACACCGGAAAATCCGTTTGACACAGTTGCCACTGACTTGTTCAACTTCCGAGGAGTCACCAAGAATCCTCATATGTACTGGTGTGTGTCGATCATTTATCTAGATTTGTGATTTTAATCCCACTGCAGGATAAATCAACCGAATCTGTGGCTTACGCCCTAGTTATGCATTTCATGCTTTATTACTACGCCCAAGGTTCTTCTCTCCGACAACGGATTAGAGTTCAAGAGTCAACTTTTAGCACAAATATGTCTGCAATACGGCATCCTACAAATCAGGCATCCATTGCGAACACTACAAATCAAGCCTCCACAGTGAGCACTCTACAAATCAAGCCTCCACAGCGAGCACTCTACAAATCAAGCCTCCACAGCGAGCACTCTACAAATCAAGCCCCCACAGTGAGCACTCTACAAATCAAGCCTCCACAGCGAGCACTCTACAAATCAAGCCTCCACAGCGAGCACTCTACAAATCAAGCCTCTTCAGTGAGCGCCCAACAAAGCTTCATCACAGCTTATCATCCAAGGGCAAATAGCCTCGTCGAAAGAACGAATCGTAAATCCTTACGATTCTTTGTCATCTTGTAAATCCAATGCACAATGCATGGTAGGATGGGTTACCTCAAGTCGCAACCTCTATTAACGGGTCGATCAATAGGTCCACGGGCAAATCACCCTAATATATTGTTTATGGCATAGGCATAGAACAAACAATGCCAGTGACAAGCTCATTGAAGAATATTAATACCAATGACAAGCTCATTGCTGGTTTAATTAACACAGGTTTAAGACGCGTGGATGCCCACCTCTTGCTTGTACACACTCTTTATTTAACCCCAAATTTGCATGCTGCAATTCTGTGATTTTTTTTCTCTTTTAACTAGAAGCAATGCTACCGCATACTGTACTTCTATTGTTATTCACAGTCCAATGTTCTCACCACATGACACATGGAACCTTTCCCGATACATGTAATGACACACTTGTGACCCTGGATAAACAAACTGAACAATATTAGTGCCTGATCATTTCTCATTTGTTTTAGTAATAGCTATTCCTAAGGTGACGTCACAGTGTAAATCGTCATATCTATATTTGTTTGTGTGTCCTGCCTACGCATTCGCGTTTATTCCTGCTACAGAAGGAATATGCGAACTGGCAACTCATACAAACGACTGCCCGCACAGCACTTACACAATGTATTTATACATCTACAGTAGTCTCTCACCAATAACGTTTAATAGGTGCCTGAAAAACACCGTTATTAGTGAAAACGTTATTTGTGTGACATTAAAATACATGTAAAAGGGTTTATTGGTGCTGCTGCCGCAAGAATTTCACCCATTTTTTCCCCTTGAAGCCCTCCTAACACTTTTTGTTAGCTGAAATAAAAAGAATTGCTATTCAATCATCAAAATAAAGAGTTTGAGTAATATAACACTTAGTTTTTGAGGTGCTTGGTGTGATGATTTTTCCGTATCTGAGGGCCTCTAACACTTGCACTGTCTTTCATTCTACAAGATAACCATTTCACTAGAAAATGCTCTATTATCACTAACAACCTGTTTCTATCGCCTTTATCATTCGTAGCTCGCCTCACATTTCCATCACTACCGAAATATTTTTAGCCAGCACAATACTCTTCTTGGTCTCCTGTAAGTTCCTCTTAATATTTCGCACTGTAGACTCAGGACAGTTCAATTTCCTCACCTTAAAAGTTCCCAGTCATTCAGGTGGCAAATCACTCTCTCCACCACCTCCCCTAGCCCCCACAGGCAAAAATGCGTTAGCCATTATTGATCACCGACCCTAACAACCACTGGTTATAGTGGCGAAAATCTCACACGTGGGCGCAGCGCTGTATTCCACTGAGCGTGAGTGAGAGTGACGGGGAGTGGACAACTACGTCATCAACACGGCGGCAAACAAATGCTATCATTGATGCTCTCAGACGCTTCCCGCGAAATTTCCGTTATTCAAGAGAATCCAGACGTTATTATCGAAAATGGGTACCTATTGTAATTTACCGTTATTGTCGAAAACGTTATTGTGGAAGTCGTTATTGGCGAGAGCCTACTGTACTTCTTCATACCGTGTGATATTTTTCTTGACCAATCCAGTGTCGTTTTACTATACCAGGATGGTGGTAAGTACTTCATAGTTCAAGGTTAATATTTTATTATATGGCTTCAGGCTATTGTGAACTCACCAGTAGTGCAGTCATAACCTTGCCAGCCCATCATTTTATTTTGCCTTTAATTTAAGTTTAACTTCAGATCTGATATCTTTATTCTTTAAATGTTAATATTGCTTCCAGCAAACAAACTCAATTTAGTGTCTGACAATGAAACACAAACCCATTCATTTGAAGATATTATTTTTCTTTGGGTTTTTGTGATTCACAGTTTTGTTGTACCAGTTTTCAGTCTCATTTTATCAATTTTATGTATGATTTGATATTACAGACATGTCTCTTCGAAAGATGCAATTGTACATGTTACAGCCCTGACACGTAAGGCATTTAAGGCTAGGAATTCAGACTCTCAACCCCCGGCTATAGATTCCTCAGTTTAACTACAGCATATTTTATCTTTTATAACATGGATAGGCATCCATAGGTGTTATGTTATACTATGTAGTTAGTTTACTCCTCATTGAACTCGGAGGGTGGTGGCCGAGCATGGAGCAATGTATTAGCCCCTGTCTAACAGACAGTAATACTTATATAAATGTGGTTTACATACATTAGGTTTATATAATTACATCACCTACAGTAACTTTCCTATGAGCCGTGAGTAGTCATCAAATGGACATGTGACAGCTAGTGAATTCCCACTGTGCCCTCTCACCTTGACCGCAGTCATCAATTAAGTAGCCGGCTATCGCCAGTTCAACTCCCGTCTCTGAGCCATTGAGATGTGTGCTCTAAGAAGCTAGATATACTGTACCCAAGCTTCGTGCATTATTAACACTCACAGCTCATAGCATTAATTACGGTGATATCCCAGTTAATGTGGGATAGTTTATTTTCTTAATAGATAGAGGAAAGACCATTTGGGTTTCAAGACTTATCCCATAAACATTTATGAATGTTGCTTCCAGTTCACCTCTAATTAGTGCTACCGCAGGTAACCGGAAACTGCAACATCTGTCAGGAATGATGTCTGTCAGGAGTGATGTCTGTCAGGAGTGATGTCTGTCAGGAGTGATGTCTGTCAGGAGTGATAACTGTAAGGAGTGATAGCTGTCAGGAGTAATGATAGCTGTCAGGAGTGATGGTAGCTGTCAGGAGTGATGATAGCTGTCGGGAATGATGATAGCTGTCGGGAGTGATGGTAGCTGTCAGGAGTGATGATAGCTGTGAGGAGTAATGATAGTTGTCAGGAGTGATAGCTGCCAGGAGTAATGATAGCTGTCAGGAGTGATAATTGCTGTCAGGAGTGCTGATAGCTGTCAGGAGTGATGATAGTTGTCTAGAGTGATAGCTGTCAGGAGTGATGATAGCTGTCGGGAGTGCTGATAGCTGTCAGGAGTGATGATAGCTGTCAGGAGTAATGATAGCTGTCAGGAGTGATAGGTATTTGAAATAATAATTAATGGGAATATCAAGGAAGGAGAATACTCTTAGCAGAAATCAGGTAAATGCGACAGGTGACTGATGCAATAACATCTGCCGGTGGACCTGAGCACACCTGTTTCTGCCAGATGATGGTGGCAGCGATGTCTCCTGCTGCTTTTAAGGAAATGTTTGGGTTGTGTAGTTCTCTATTCCTTCTAGAGCTTAATGGAATGATTCACACGAGTCTAGATTTTCTTTTTCTTTTTTGCTTTAACTTTAAAAGATACGAACTACAATAATATCATCTACTGCTCAGGGCGATGAAATATTAACTGAAACAGATCACATAATAATAATAATAATAACAACAACAACAGTAATAATAATAATAATAATAATAATAATAACAACAACAGTAATAATAATAATAATAATAATAATAATAATAATAATAATAATAATGTTCATTTATATATCAAAGTAAATTACATAATCAAAACATTTATACAATATTTTTTACAAGATGAATAAGTCAGGTAGAAATGTGTAGTATCGTTGGTAGCGCTTGTTGATTACTTAGTAGCAAGGTGATGACTAAGACAAGGTAGAGCGGGACTGGGGAAATTATCACATTTTCCTTGTTCATTATTCTTGGAAGGATGCTGGTAAGAACATACAGTACCTCTTGACTCGAGTAAGGAAAAACACGAAACTGTTTGGAACTTAAAGAGGCACTCTGTATAATGTAATGAAGGTATGTAAGGAGAAAGTATATGTTGAGGATTTTTACTTGTTACGTCAGTTTTTTCTTCTCACTTTCTACACTTTCCTTGTGCCTTACACCCTCACCATTTTACGCGCTGTCTTGAGGTTTCTAACACCTGGTGTGGCTTACGCTTACAAAGGCAACTCATAGACTGGAGGGGCACGACAGGTGCTGGTGGTTAGTAGTAGGCTTGGGGATTGCTGGCCACTTCGCCTTTAGGCTATTTCGGCCGAAAGTGGTGGTTGCCTGTGCTGATGTTTATATAATCCAGCTGTATCTTCTAATTAATTCTATTGATATTTTTTGGGATATTTATGTTAAGAGATTATAAGAATTTTATCAGCCATCGCCGAGGGACAGAATTTGTCGAAAAGATTATTACGTTATTTTCCCTCCGTCAATAAGAAAAATTATGGATCACCTCAAGATTAGTTCCCCAGATTATTTCAAGTTAGGTTAGCGATAGGATGGGTCATCTTAAGGTGATATAAGTAAGGGGATAATTTTTAAATGCTACGCTCAGGCAGAATTTAGAAGGACAGACAGACAAACGTAAAAAAGCCACACTATATAGCTCCTGCCCCATAAAACTAGACCTACAAACGAGCCATGATATGAAACTGTAACACACAGTCGACACCCAGCTCACAGGCGACCCCTTTACACCGGAATATCTTATAAGAAAGGTAAGGATTTAAAAGATGAGGTAGGATAGCAGATCTTAGTATACGGAGAGAAAGTCCCACTCTTATCTCTCTCTCACCCTTCTGTATTACAAAGAGGGGGAGAGAGAGAGAGACAAAAATAAAAAGTTATCACCACCGTCTCAGGTTAATAAAAAATATACAAATCATCCCCTCTACAAAAAAGAAAAATAACAAATAATAATAATAAAAAGTGTTCCAGGCAGGCAGTAGCGGATGAAAGCGACACCAGAAAAAGAGAAAGTTAGAAAAAGGAACTTGACCGACACCATTGTTGTTGGTCCAGTGGTCCAACCCCTTTACCAGACGCACGAAACTATATTCACCCGGTACAGGACGCTGAGAAAATATTCTTACATTTAACACTAATATCCTACTCAGAAACTGTACTTAAAAATAATCAGAATATGAAGTACAGGAATTGCCATGAAAGACTCCAGCATACGTTAGTTAGTACCATAATGAATAAAATAATATTCGAATTTAAATACTCCAAACGCCTTATTTTACGGATAAAGCCCCCCCCCTAAAAAAAAAAATGTTTCCTTTCCTAAAACTAGAGTTTCAATGAGGCATATAACTTTGTATCGTTCTTTTAGTTGGGTAATCAAATGTGTTCTTATATCTCTTTTTAAGGGAAATATTTGACATACAACTCTTTTAAAATCCCGGCGTTGATCGTCAGCCCAAGTTCTCGTACAGTGTCCACTTAACCCTCGACGGTGACTCGTTTAGTTCTCTGAAGCTGTGGGGAAATGATGAAGAGAAAGTGAGTGTCGTGATAAACTTATTTAGTTCACAAATTCTTCCCAAAAAATTTCGAGTAGATTCAAGTGAAAGAAAATTGACATATGTACTGTGTTCTTGGTTGTACTGTACTCTTTGTTGGTCTGTACTCTTGATTGTGTTTTACTTTGGGTTGCATTGTACTCATGGTTGTGCTATACTCTTGGCTTCACATTTGGTTGTACTGTACTCTCGGTCGTAATTTATTCTTGGTTGTACTCTCGGCTGTATTGTATGTATGGTTGTACTGTACTCCACCCGTGGCTTAACATCCGGTCCCACAAGACGTACACGAAAGTAAGATTATAGAAAGTTAACTGTAATGGCAACTCGACCCGGAGGTGCCAGTTAGTGGTATATATGACGGCTATTATAATGTTCACTCTTCTAGTTATTAAGACTTGGTGAGTTAAGGGGTGGGCGAGAAATATCTAATACATTGGAATTTAAACATGTAAAATTCTGCCATTATCATACACCAAACACAACATACATCGTGCATAATACATAATATACAGTACATCCTACATAATACATTACATCATACATACGTACATACATCACAGTGTTTACAGTGAGTGTCGTGTGTCACTTGTTTCTCGCCTGCCTTGCTATGAGAATCTGAGACTAAGTTGTGAAGCTAAAAAGAAACGAAAAACGAAATATTCAGAGGATAAAGAACAATATCAAAATGAATGGATCGTTCATTACCAGGTGTTAACATTATCATAACAGGGAGTCCTTAAGAGGTAGGGGAGGTGTAACTAGCTCCAGAAGGTATCTTTACAGAGGGGTCCGATAGGTTTAAAAATGAACGCTGCGGCTCCTGTTGTCTCGGTAGGGTTGTCAAAATGTTTCGTCTGCTGTGTCATCTTATCTCACACAAAATCGTAAAGATATTTTTGGGGGGAGCGAGTGCATACCCGGTCATTATTACCTACCATCTGAACCATTATAACCCACAGTACTTTATAAACATTTCGAATAGAGGGAGTAATAAAAGTAAACATTGTGTGTGTTCAAGACTTTAGTTGAGAGAGAGAGAGAGACTTTAAAAAATATATTAATTTATGAATTCACTCGTTTTCATTCACTTTCCGGACTTCTAACTGAAACCGAACAAAACTTCAGTACCTGCTGCAGAAAACAACTCATACTGAAAGTGAAAATGGACCTGTATGGTAATTTTACTATTGAACACCCAACAATGACCACTTCTGAGAACTCTTACGCCGTAGAAAGTGTAGACAAACACATTTTTGTTTTCGTGTTTACCATATTGTTCACAATTAGTGTGTGTGTGTGTGTGTGTGTGTTCCTGAGATTAGGATTGTAAGATCGTTCGTTGAAGACAAAAACTATTCCTAATGGTCTACTCTCACTAACTTGTCGTGTGGGCTAGTACACTTAGTACAGTACATTACTAGTTAGTATGACGGTGTATGTATTTTTGGATCACCTGAAGATTAGCCCTTTTAACTAATTTCACCTGATGCTTAAGCACCCTGGGGGTAGGTTATGTTTATGTCATGTTAGGTTACATATTGCTAGAATTGGTTACATTAAGGTGGTTAATTAATCAGCAGGTGATATAAGCTAAGGCTTCGCTGTCCACTACGCCTTCTACGAGGTCGACCCGCCCTCGGAGTCGTCCTCGGGGTCGTCCTCGGGGTCGTCCTCAGATTCATTTGAAAAATCTATAGTATGGCGGTACAATTTTCTTCATCATCGTCACATCTTCCTCCAAAGACATCGTCGACATCATCTGGACTCGAGTTATTGTTTTGTCCTTCCGCAGACCCTCCTTCACGTGTGACAACCTTAACAAGTGCAAGTGTATGTACCTTAATAAGTGCAAGTGTATGTACCTTAATAAGTGCAAGCGTATGTACCTTAATAAGTGCAAGTGTATGTCAGTCATCAGCGCAATAAAAAGGCCCCTTATATGTGAACTGGACGAAGATGGATATTCTTTCATGAGTGTACTGTGTCATGAAGGTACTGTGTCATGAAGGTACTGTGTCATGAGGGTATTGTGTCATGAGGTTACTGTGTCATGATTGTACTGTGTCATGAGGGTTCTGTGTCATGAGTGTACTGTGTCATGAGTGTACTGTGTCATGAGGGTACTGTGTCATGAGTGTACTGTGTCATGAAGGTATTGTGTCATGAAGGTACTGTGTCATGAGGGTACTGTGTCATGAGTGTACTGTGTCATGAAGGTATTGTGGGCATGAGGGTACTGTGTCATGAGTGTGTGTCATGGGGTACTGTGGCATGAGGGTACTGTGTCAGAGTGTACTGTGTCATGAGGGTATGTCATGAGGGTAATTATGTCATGAGGGTACTGTGTCACTGTGTCATGAAGGTACTGTGTCATGAGGGTACTGTGTCATGAAGGTACTGTGTCATGAGGGTACTGTGTCATGAGGGTACTGTGTCATGGGGTACTATGTCATGAGGGTACTGTGTTATGAGGGTACTGTGTCATGAGGGTACTGTGTCATGAGGGTACTGTGTCATGAGGGTACTATGTCATGAGGGTACTGTGTCATGAGGGTACTGTGTCATGAAAGTACTGTGTCAGGAGGGTAATGTGTCATGGGGGTGCTGTGTCATGAGTGTACTGTGTCATGAGGGTACTGTGTCATGAGGGTGCTGTGTCATAAGGGTACTGTGTCACGAGGGTACTGTGTCATGAAGGTACTGTGTCATGAGGTTTACTTAAAGTGTGGTTATGGTAGAGTCTCGGTGAAACATAGGCGCCCTTTTCTTCTGACGTCATGGTGTCGTGGTCAAAGGAAATGACAGCATGGCTTAACGAGTTAGACCTTTTCCTGATCCCACTACAGAGAGAGAGAGAGAGAGAGAGAGAGAGAGAGAGAGAAATGTATATATTCAGTATGTTACAGTATTATAAATTCCTTACGTGTGTGTGTGTGTGTGCGTGTGTGTGTATGTATGTATGTATGTATGTATGTATGTATGTATGTATGTATGTATGTGTGTGTATGTATGTATGTATGTATGTATGTATGTATGTATGTATGTATGTATGTATGTATGTATATGTATGTGTGTGTGTGTGTGTTTGTGTGTGTGTGTGTGTGTGTGTTCATTACGTTCTTTAATAAATTTGAAGATAGGGAGTTAAAATATGGGATGGAGGTGCAGGTGGCCTAAGAGATGGTGGTACACTATCTCCTGTCCCAAATATGTAAAAGTTTTCGTTTTTAATAATAATAATAATAATAATAATAATAATAATAATAATAATAATAATAATAATTACAAAGATGATGAGATTAGTATTAATATTATTATCATTATTATTATTATTAGTAGTAGTAGTAGTAGTATTATCATTAGCAATTGATTATATAAAAATTATAATATCTGAACCTGACGTGGGTTGAATATCTCTACCTCGGCTCCTTCCATACGTGGCCCTAATACTGTACATATATACATGGCCATAATACATATATACGTGGCTCTAATACACATACGTGACCCTAATACATGTCTGGCACCTTGGGTTGACACTTTGGTATCTGAAATTAAAGCATGAAGAGTGTTACCAATAGCTCGTGTTCGTTTACGTAAAAAAAAAAAGAACAGTCGACTTCTTTGTTAGGCTGTGTCAGGGCTTGTGTAGGTGAGTCATAGCGTGTGTTGGGGTCCACCCATTGGTCATGGTTAACGTGTTCTATTATTATACAAATCTCCTGTACTGTCCAGTCAGTAGGATGGACATTGTTGATCTTATTACATCACTGAACTCTCCTCCGCGTTAACACCCTTCCTCTTTCTCTACATACTTAGTCTCTCCGCATCCTTAGTCGAGAGTCTATTTTGCGTTCCCATGGAGTGATTATGTAGATATATCCCCCCCTCCCCCCCTTAGTTGGTCATGCGGTAGGTGAAGTATTTTGGTCATGTGATAGAAAGTTGGTGGCTGGATACTAAAGTGTTGGCAGGGACAAAAGGTGGTGGAGGAACAAGCGGAATGCATTGTGTTTGGAAAGTGTCAGAGAGACTCTGTGTTAGTCGTTGTGGTTGAACGTCGTGAGATCCAGCACACACACACACATACATGGAACACGCATGTAGATGAAGGCCGCGCAATTGTGATCGTGTTCTAAAGGTTGCCTAATTGGGTTGAAAGATTAATTGAAAGCTTTTGAAGTGCAGGTACAGCTGCAACACACGCGAAGGAAGGCACATTTTTATACTCTTGATATACGGAAAGAATACAGATACTCGAATGCGTGTATGGTACTCAGATACCTTCACGAGGGGGAGGGAGAGAAGGGGGCTGGGAAGGAGTGAGAGAGGTGGGGAGGGAAGCAGTGAAAGGGTTAGGGAGGAAAGGATGGAGAGGTGAAGAGTAGGAGTGATAGGAAGGGTGGAGAGAAAAAGGAGAGAGGAAGGAAGGGTGGGAAAAGGAGGAGATAGAGAGAGAGTGGGAGGAAGGGGCCTGACGTCACAAACGGAGAAGATATGCTTATACAACCATTGTTGATCAAACTCACTCATCACTAAAGGGTGGCGGTGTACCATAGCGGAAAACAAACATCACTAAGTCGAAAAATCGTTTAGAAAATGACGTCAGCGGGAAGTCCTGTTTGTTTAGTATTCTCCGTGTTGTAGGCCAGGCCAGGGGGTGGACCACTGACACGCTTTCTATATAGAGGAAATAGTTAACTGTCTTTAATTGCATGTATTAAGTGGAATTATGAAGTCTTTGTTTATGCTGGGTGTGTGCTGAGTGGTGATCTGGCTGGCTGAACGACTTCCTTGAAAATGAGCACGATCTTAATGTAAACAAACACAAGAACAGACACACACACACACACACAGAAGCATCATACTGCAAGACTGCTTTGATTTTGATGTCACGCGTCTGTGATACAGCCAGCAGGCGAAGAAACAATACTACTGAGGAACACAAAATTTTTCTTCCGTGTCTGACGTTAGTGTCATTTGCATGTCTGCAAGTGTTCGTGTTGATGATCGTTGGTGAGGTTCCCAAAAGCTTCAAGACTGATAACGTCGTTCAACTAGACACTCAGCAGAGTTGAAATTTCATAATGCTATCACAGTTATTAATCACAGTATCTTCCGTGCTTCCGCTAGCATTAGCCTGTAACCCTCTGAATGAACAACCTGTTGTAAAGAGGTTTAAAATATACTTGATAATAAGTGCAGTTGAAATCAGAAAAATACAGTTTCTAACTTGTAAATTTGAAGAATAGTGTATCAATAATGGCATTATCTATGGGTTCTTTCTTACAAGCTTAATTCTAGGTAAATCGCAAGTGCTTTCTCTTTTAGATGTCCTTTTCTGTTATAAAAAAACATAGATTAAATGCTTCTTTTAGCCAGTTGCTAATGAGGCTATGGACGGTCACACAAATGGTCACGGAAAATTACCACAACCATCATTTTCTTACTTCTTACTTATAACCCCTTTGAAAACAGTAGTTGTGTTTGTTCTACTGGGGGAAGGGGTACCCGACCACTTTATGGCTTTGACTGCTGGACTAAGGCATTTAATAACGATCGAATAATCCGATAGTATACCAGCAGCTCAGGGGGTATTAGCGTGCATGAGGTGTATAGAGAATAACTCTTTCAATTATGTTAGCTGGAGATTTAAGATGTAAAAAAGTAGGTAACCCTCTGTTATTCGGCAATAACTGAGATGCTGACGTTGCTGGTGTGTTGATGTTAACTTTCTCCTGTTCTCCGGCATGCGTTCTACTCGAGGCTTTTGTTTTCTCTTTCATTCTCTCTCTCTCTCTTTGTCTATTTATCCATCAATCTATTGTACTACTACTACTTCCTTCAACTACTACTACTACTACTACTACTACTGCTACAAATAATAATAATAGTAATAATAATAATATAAATTTTGATATTATTATGAGTGTTGTTATTAATATCATCATAAATATTATTTGTATTGCTATTTTAATTTATTACTATTATTTCATAACACTGGTAGGTAGGTAGGGAGGAGTTAGGTGTTCTCCATAGGTTCCTCAGATGGCGATAGATTAGGTTGCAGAACTATTTCCTAATTCTTCCATAACTTCCGCGATCTATATGTGTCAGCTGACCACCACATTCAAAAGGAGGGGGGATGAAAGTGCTAATATTGCACTCTCATTGAGGCGAGTCTCCAGTACTGTTTCCTTACCGTAGTCGACCATAAGAAGAATGGCGTTACGACAGTGGACAAGTGCGAGAATTCCCTTGTCATGGTTGCTGTGATATGTTTTGTCTTCGTTGTATTATCACCTCCGCCTACATTGACCCAGTATATTTATTTCCTTGTTTCCCTAAGAAGGACGAGACGAGAGTAAAGAGCAGTGGGAAAAGGAAATGGTGAATCCTGTTGACGCTATAGTGGTGCTGTACTGTGTTGTGGAATAACTTACTGTGTCCACCTGAGCTATTCGACTCACCCACCGGTCACCTTTCTGCTAGGTACTCCCTCCCTCCCTCACTGTCGTACTCCCTCTCTCCCTCCATCCTTCTCTCCCTCACTCCCTCTCTCCCTCACTGCCTTACTCACTCTCTCCCTCACTCGCTCAGATGGTAAGAACCAGGCACACACTGACGCTAACTGTCATCAGGTGATTGAGTGGTAATACTGTAGTAGTAACAGTCAGCGTGATAACAGTAATAACAGTCAGAGTGGTAACACTAGTAACTGTCAGAGTGGCACAGTCAGAACGATAACAGTAGTAACAGTCAGTGATCCAGCCAGAGTAATAACAGTGGTAACGGTCAGAGTGGTGACAGAGAGTGGTAACTGATAGTGATAGAGTGAGCGTGGTAACAGTCGTTGGTACAGTCAGAGTAGTAACAGTCAGAGCGGTAACAGTCAGTGAAACAGTCAGTGGTAACAGTCAGAATTAGAAACAGTAAAAATTGCAACGTTCTATTGCTAATTAATTCTGAACATAGTCTTTAGTTAACAAACGCTGATTTATGATCGTCAGCTGAAACAAGATTGAGTAAGACTGTGAAGGGCAGAGGCTGTTCGCTCGAGGGGGAGTTCACGCAATGGATTCTGTCGCCAGCGGAGGCGTTTCGACTCAATGAACAACTAGACCACCCCAGGAAAGCAACACACCAGGCGTGTGTTACTTATTGTACCTCCACGCCCAGTGACAAACCGTGCGATGCTATGTCTATATGACCCTGTTATTTCTTTATTAACTTGTTGTTGTTGTTGAAGTAATATCAAATATACTCTATGCAGATGACACTACTATTATCACGGATAGTGAAGAGGTTAACAGATTAATGAAAAAATATTAGTAAGATGGGTTAAGAGTTAATGCTGTAAATACGAAAGTAATGTTTGTTTCCAAATTGGAAATAAATCCTAAAATAAAAATTATGGCAGACAACAGGGAACTCAAACAAGTGTAAAATGTTTGTGTATTTGGGAAGTAACATAAGCTGTGATGGTAGATGTGCGAAAGAAATCATTACATGAACAGGTCAAGTAAAACACTTAATAAAAAGGGATATTAACTTCACATTTGAGTAAAAGACTGCTGTATATGGTGAGGACTGTTGTATGGGTCAGAAGCGTGGATACTTTCAGCAGACACCAAAAAGAGGTTACTGGCCTTTAAAATGTGGTGTTATAGGCGAATGTTAAATAAGTTCCACTGACTGGAAAACAAGTGAAAAAAATACGAAGGTTAACAAAAATTTCAAGAGATATACCTGAAATGTACAGAAAAAGAAAATGAGATACTTTGGTCTTATAATTAGGGATGAAGAAACAGCAATAATAGAAATATTAATGGGCAAAGGTTAGGGTAGGAAGGCCAGGTGAAGGCAGAGACTGAGGTGGATGAATGAAATAAAAAACAGGATCCCCAAAAGAGATACAAATTCTTTGAGGTTCGATAAAACAGCCCGCACTCTCCCTCACTCTCCCTCACTCCCTCTCACTCCCCCCCTCTCTCCCTCACTCCCCTCTCTCTCCCTCACTCCCCTCTCTCTCCCTCACTCTCCCTCACCGTACGAAGTTCAACCATAACCTCCCCACCAATGACGACCTGAAGACTTTGTTGCTTGGTGTCAGCTGTCAGTGGATTTAAAGTCAGATTGGTGTTAGCTCTGTCAGTTGATGTGAGGTCAACCTTTTGTCAGCTGTCAGAGATATAATATCAGTCTTGTATCAGCTGTCAGTAGCTATAAAATCAGCCTTGTATCAGCCGTCAGCGGATATACTTAGCAGACTGTTGTACTGTATATTGTATTGAAAAGACCATCAGTAACAGCTTATGACCAGTGGTTAGGTCGTTAGGAGAGAGTGAATTACCTTGTTTGTTACTAATGATGTTGTTTTAGCTGTTGGAGTGAAGCGTTGTTTTAGCTCCCCACTTCACTGTCTCTCTCTCTCCTCAATACCCACCTCACCCCACCCCTCTTCTCCCCACCACCCACCTCACCCCACCCCTCTTCTCAACCCCTCTTCTCCCCACCACCCCCCTCACCCCACCACCCACCTCATCCCACCACCCACCTCATCCCACCACCCACCTCACCCCACCTCGGCACCATATGGAGAGGAGGTCCTTCAGTGCCACCCATCTGGCCTCGTCTGGCACCCTGGCACCACAGGCTCACACCTGCCAACACCTCATGCCCGGGTATTTTAAAGAGCCTGTTCTTGTCACCTTCTGATGCCTGTACCTGTCTCGTGGCATCATTGAATGCCACTTGATGTTATTACCCACAATTCACTATCATTAAATGTTAGGTTAGGTAAAGTTAGGCTAGGTTAGGGTCTTGTGTTTTATTTATAATATCACACACACACACACACACACACACACATAAACACACTCACACATACAAACATACACACACATACACAACACACACACACACACACACACACACACACACACACACACACACACACACACACACACACACACACACACACACACAAACACTTACTTGCGTGGTTCAACTATTCACCGTTACTATGTGTTTGTAAACAAGAGAAGCTGGCATATAAACAACTTTTTCCCAGCTACTGTTTTCCTATCTCAAGGTCGTGGCTAGACAAACACACACTCTCACTAGTATAGGTTAGGTTAGGTTAGGTTAGGTTAGGTTAGAGGTGTTGACACAAACACACACACACACACACACACACACACACACACACACACACACACACACACACACACACACACACACACACACACACACACACACACACACCTAACCCCTTAAACGTTTGGCCGTCACTTTTGTGTTTGTTTGTATGAGAAATAAAAGAGAAGTTTTCTTTACACCCTCGACAATGTTCACAACGCCACACTGTTCAATGGAACTTGATAATGAACCGAATATACTGAACACCGCCAAATGTGTGTGTGTGTATGTATGTATGTATGTATGTAAATATGTGTAATGTATGTATGTATGTATGTATGACAGTAAACGTATACCTATTATTATATATTTTTACCTATTTATAAACAGATATTGTGTATATATTTCTTCAAAGTCGATAAATACAGATGAACTAATCACCAGATTATTCCCCGCATCATAGACACCTAATCACTCAGTGTCTATCTGTTCTTGAGGCGACGAATGTTGAATTATTACGAGAGAAAAAAAAAACATTAACATTACCAATGGAGTTCATGTTTGTCAGCACCTGTGTGGAAACAAACATTAGACACGGATTATCAACTCAGTAATGACATTGACTTAAAACAAATGACCGGTTGAACTAGATTAATTAAACGAAACATCCCCCTGGAAGTTTAACCCCCCCCCCCCTGGCAGGTTAAAAATCCCCCTGACAGGTTAAAGAAAAATCCCCCTGACAACTTCATAAAAATCCCCCTGACAGGTTAAAGAAAAATCCCTCTGACAGCTTCATAAAAATCCCCTTCACAAATTCAAAAAATCCCCCTGACAAATTAAAAAAATCCCCTGACAACTTCAAAAAATCCCCCTGACAACTTCAAAAAATTCCCCCCTGTGTTTATCTGGACCTGAGATATAAACAAATAAATACGTTTATGTGTTGACAGAAAATTGAAACCACGTGTGATACCTGGGACAAGAAAGTGCTTTACCTGGGTGTATGTTGGAGGGTGTTAAGGGTTGTTTTTGAATACCCCTAACTGAGGTGTTTGGTGTATTGCTATTTTTATTGTAGTTATCTGTTGGTATAGATATGTGTATGGGACGTCATCTATACAGGGGTTTTTATATGTATACACACAGACATGTACACACTCATACACACACACACACACACACACACACACATTCTTCTGAGACACATTTTTCTCCTGACATTTCCGCCTTCCCCTCGTCTCCCCTCCCCCATCCTACGTACAGTACCCCCCTCTCTATTCCCCCTCCCATTCTCTCCTCCTACCTCTTCTCCAACGCCTCTCCTTGACCCTCCCTCTCCCCCTCTAAACTCCCTCTTATCTCCCCCCTCCCCCTCCCCCTAGTTCTTGGCATGGTGTTTGGTCTATTTACAATCTAGTGACAGTGTTGTGAGTTGCTCTCCTCAGTATTACTACTGAATTTCTTGGAACTGGCCTGGTGTGTGTGTGTGTGTGTGTGTGTGTACATTAACTTTATATAAGATCAACTCAAGCCCTTAATTTATCCTCTTTATTTAGTATAATATATCAGAAGAAAAAAACAAGAACATTGGAACCGTTCTGGAAAAGTGATCATGAATAACACACAGGTCTTCATAAAAGGTGTCCAATGGTGAGGGATCATTATTCAACTTAGTTTTATTTTGTTTGATATTATTTTAACAGCAAAACAGGGGGGATTTTTTTTTTGTAATTAAATATTGTTGTATAAATAAACAGGTGATATAGGTTATAATTAGGACAGGTAAAGAAATGAGTAGCGAAATCCGTGTTCAAGTAGTAGTAAGCGGGTTACCTCCTTCGGTACACTAATCTACACTACATCCACTAAATTGTTATCTACACTATTATCTACACTGTATCTACTACACTTTCATCTATACTATCATCTACACTATATCCACTACACTATCATCTACAGACTACACTATATCCACTACACTAACATCTACACTATATCCACTACACTATCATCTACACTATATTCACTACACTAAAATCTACACTATATCCACTACACTATCATCTACACTATATCCACTACACTATCATCTGCACTATATCCACTACACTATCATCTACACTATATCCACTACAGTACCATCTACGCTATATCCACTACACTATCATCTACACTATATCCACTACACTATCATCTACACTATATCCACTACACTATCATCTACACTATATCTACTACACTATCATCTACACTATATCCACTACACTATCATCTACACTATATCCACTACACTATCATCTACACTATATCCACTACACTATCATCTACACTATATCCACTACACCAAAATCTACACTATATCCACTACACCAAAATCTACACTATATCCACTACACTATAATCTACACTATATCCACTACACTATCATATACACTATATCCACTACACTATAATCTACACTATATCCACTACACTATCATCTACGCTATATCCACTACACTATCATCTACACTATATCCACTACACTATCATCTACACTATATCCACTACACTATCATGTATACTATATCCACTACACTATCATCTACACTATATCCACTACACTATCATCTACACTATATCCACTACACTATCATCTACACTATATCCACTACACTATCATCTACACTATATCCACTACACTATTATCTACACTATATCCACTACACTATCTTCTACACTATATCCACTACACTATCATCTACACTATATCCACTACACTATCATCTTTACTATATCCACTACACTATCATCTACACTATATCCACTACACTATATCCACTACACTATCATCTACACTATATCCACTACACTATCATCTACACTATATCCACTACACTATCATCTATACTATATCCACTACACTATCATCTACACTATATCCACTACACTATCATCTACACTATATCCACTACACTATCATCTACGCTATATCCACTACACTATCATCTACACTATATCCACTACACTATCATCTACACTATATCCACTACACTAAAATCTACACTATATCCACTACACTATCATCTACACTATATCCACTACACTAACATCTACACTATATCCACTACACTATCATCTACACTATATCCACTACACTATCATCTACACTATATCCACTACACAATCATCTACACTATATCCAGTACACTATCATCTACACTATATCCACTACACTATCATCTACACTATATCCACTACACTATCATCTACACTATATCCACTACAGTATCATCTACACACTATCCACTACACTATCATCTCCACTATATTCACTACACTATCATCTACACTATATCCACTACACTATCATCTAAACTATATCCACTACACTAACATCTACACTATATCCACTACACTATCATCTGCACTATATCCACTACACTATCATCTACACTATATACACTACACAATCATCTACACTATATCCACTACACTATCATCTACACTATATCCACTACACTATCATCTACACTATATCCACTACACTATCATCTACACTATATCCACTACACAATCATCTACACTATATCCACTACACTATCATCTACACTATATCCACTACACTATCATCTACACTATATCCACTACACTATCATCTACACTATATCCACTACACTATCATCTACACTATATCCACTACACTATCATCTATGCTATATCCACTACACTATCATGTACACTATATCCACTACACTATCATCTACACTATATCCACTACACTATCATCTACACTATATCCACTACACTATCATCTACACTATATCCACTACACTATCATCTACACTATATCCACTACACTATCTTCTACACTATATCCACTACACTATCTTCTACACTATATCCACTACACTATCATCTACACTATATCCACTACACTATCTTCTACACTATATCCACTACACTATAATCTACACTATATCCACTACACTATCATATACACTATATCCACTACACTATCATCTACACTATATCCACTACACTATCATCTACACTATATCCACTACACTATCATCTACACTATATCCACTACACTATCTTCTACACTATATCCACTACACTATCAGCTACACTATATCCACTACACTATCAGCTCCACTATATCCACTACACTATCATCTACACTATCCACTACACTATCATCTACACTATATCAACTACACTATCATCTACATTATATCCACTACAATATCATCTACACTATATTCACTACACTATTATCTACACTATATCCACTACACTATCATCTACACTATATCCACTACACTATCATCTACACTATATCCACTACACTACCATCTACGCTATATCCACTACACTATCATCTACACTATATCCACTACACTATCATCTATGCTATATCCACTACACTATCATCTACACTATATCCACTACACTATCATCTACACTATATCCACTACACTATCATCTACACTATATCCACTACACTATCATCTACACTATATCCACTACACTATCATTTATACTATATCCACTACACTATCATCTACACTATATCCACTACACTATCATCTACACTATATCCACTACACTATCATCTCCACTACACTATCATCTACACTATATCCACTACACTATCAGCTCACTATCATCTACACTATATCCACTACACTATCATCTACACTATATCCACTACACTATCATCTACACTATATCCACTACACTATCATCTACACTATATCCACTACACTATCATCTACGCTATATCCACTACACTATCATCTACACTATATCCACTACACTATCATCTATGCTATATCCACTACACTATCATCTACACTATATCCACTACACTATCATCTACACTATATCCACTACACTATCATCTACTATATCCAGTACTATATCCACTACACTATCATCTACACTATATCCACTACACTATCATCTACACTGCATCCACTACACTATCATCTACACTATATCCACTACACTATCATCTACACTATATCCACTACACTATCATCTATGCTATATCCACTACACTATCATCTACACTATATCCACTACACTATCATCTACACTATATCCACTACACTATCATCTATGCTATATCCACTACACTATCATCTACACTATATCCACTACACTATCATCTACACTATATCCACTACGCTATATCCACTACACTATCATCTACACTATATCCACTACACTATCATCTACACTATACCCACTACACTATCATCTACACTATATCCACTACACTATCATCTATGCTATATCCACTACACTATCATCTACACTATATCCACTACACTATCATCTACACTATATCCACTACACTATCATCTACACTATATCCACTACACTATCATCTACACTATATCCACTACACTATCATCTACGCTATATCCACTACACTATCATCTACACTATATCCACTACACTATCATCTACACTATATCCACTACACTCGTGTACACTATATCCACTCCACTTATCTACACTACTGTGTATCTACTACACCATGATCTACACTACTGTATGTTCACTACACTACAAAGCTCTTCACTATATGTTGAGGGTACTTATAATTGGACACTTTTGAAGAAACTCTCGATATTTTAATTTGATGAGGCAAATGTTAGGAAAGCTTGAGCTAAAATAGTGCAAAATGGGCAATGGTGAGGTGAAAATTGTCCGCGAGTACTATCCCGGGCTGGAGCAGAAAAAGGATACTGACCTTCAGAGAATTTCTACAGCTCCTCTGTGCCACCAAGAGAGCCGTAGGGCGTTGCTGCACTATGACTACCGCCCATGATTACTAAAACTTCGCTCTAAACCCTGGACAAGGTGTCTTTCTGTTCGTCGCTGTGCATGGACTATAACCTTGGGCCCCAGGGGTTCCATTCCCAAAAGATATGGCCACTCACGCAACAGCTCTTTGGCGAGGCGAAGACGGCGAATTCAGCTATTTCGATAGTGAAAATGCCGGTATCCTCCCACATGTCAGAGAGGCAGTGGACAGAATTCAGCCGCATGCCATCCTTCACTACACTCATTGCAAACTCCAGGGATACGGAGTCAATTCATGCATGTTTTACTCCTTGGCATTCATGTCATACGCCGCCGACCACCCAAAAGTACCCTCCGCTTACTTGGCAGATTTATTCATAACTTATATGGGACCACAGTCGGATGAGAAGGCGTTCAGTCTGGCCCAAGTTATGCTTAAAGAGGCTGGACTGCCTTCCGAATTGGAGGACTGTTCCTTTAGGTTGTCCATATATGAACATCTCCGCCCACAACAAAAGCCTACCCTAAAACGCCCACTATCACCTGCTCAAGAAAAAGGAAACAAACGCCTCAAGACCGTCTGAGTGACCACCTAAGCCCGCACCGACAATTCACAAAATTTTTTTTAGGAAGCTCTGCAAACAAAAAAGAGAAAAGGGGGGGGGAGTGAGAGATCAGGTTAACCATGGTAGATAAGATAGGAACACGGGTACAGCGTCTCCTCCTGTAGCTGTAACACCATCTTCTACCATTGTATTAACCCACTGCTTTTATTAACGACTGAATACTTAACAAACACCGTCAGTAAATTCTTCATTTTTTTTTTAGAAAATTCTTATATGTAAAATAAATGTAAAAGATCAATAAATTCTTAAACTTACCTGAAGATTGTTTATGTAATTAACACAGCCTATTCAATCATTATGAGAACTAGACTGTACGTATGTTAGTCATCTATATATTTACTAAAAGATAAGATGCTTATTAACGTAAAATTCCCACAGTAAAAATGTTTCATTAAAAAGATGAGAGTGACCACAGGACACTATCCTTGGCCTCTCCAACACTTGTCTTCTTTCCCCTTCCTTCCACTCTTATTAAAACAAAAGATAAGTTGCTCAGCCAGCTCCACAAGAACCTGGCTAGAGGTCGTCACCCCTTCCTTGGAACAATGGCTACTGTAAAAATACACACATTTATCTATATATATGTAAAACAAGAAGTATGTCTGTGTTTATTTGTTTGTGTGTCCGCACGAGAATCTCGGAAACTACTTTACCGATCTGAAGATGGATGGTGTTATATGTAGTGATGATGGATGGTGTTATATGTAGTGATGATGGATGGTGTTATATGTAGTGATGATGGATGGTGTTTTATGTAGTGATGGTGGATGGTGTTATATGTAGTGATGATGGATGGTGTTATATGTAGTGATGGTGGATGGTGTTATATGTAGTGATGATGGATGTTGTTATATGTAGTGATGATGGATGGTGTTATATGTAGTGATGATGGATGTTGTTATATGTAGTGATGATGGATGTTGTTATATGTAGTGATGATGGATGTTGTTATATGTAGTGATGATGGTGGTGTTATATGTAGTGATGATGAGTGGATATGTAGTGATGGTGGATGGTGTTATATGGTGATGATGGATGATTTATATGTAGTGATGATGGATGGTGTTATATGTAGTGATGATGGATGGTGTTATATGTAGTGATGATGGATGGATATGTAGTGATGATGGATGTTGTTATATGTAGTGATGGTGGATGGTGTTATATGTAGTGATGATGGATGTTGTTATATGTAGTGATGATGGATGGTGTTATATGTAGTGATGATGGATGTTGTTATATGTAGTGATGATGGATGTTGTTATATGTAGTGATGATGGGTGGTGTTATATGTAGTGATGATGAGTGGTGTTATATGTAGTGATGATTAGACAATAAAATAATAAGTTTAATGGTAAAAAAATATACTTTGCTGTACCGTTGTAGTGGAAAACATGGTGGAACTTACATACACCGTTAATGAACTATTGATGGAAGAAGTTTTGGGGACTGAACAGTGAGACAATGTGGAGCTTCCCGGAGGGTATTGTAACCTCAGCTTACCTGGTTGAGCCCGGATACTGTCAATCTCTTAGTTTCCTTCAATTTTTTCCCCTAATCCCTGCCACCTCCCCTACCCAGCATTACAACCAATAGCCCTCTGCCTTAACTACTGACGTCAGGTCAAATGGGAGGGAGTATGTGTGGAAGGGAGGCAGTATGTGAGGAGTATGTGTGGAAGGGAGGCAGTATGTGTGAAAGGGAGGGAGTATGTGTGGAAGGGAGGCAGTATGTGTGGAAGGGAGGCAGTATGTGAGGAGTATGTGTGGAAGGGAGGCTATGTGATGTGTGGAAGGGAGGGAGTATGTGAGGAGTATGTGTGGAAGGGAGGCAGTATGTGTGGAAGGGAGGACAATATACAATAAAATTCCTTAATTAATACCGAGCTGACAACTACCAACTTCATTAATAAACTCAATGAATCTTGTCATTATTTTTTTCACTTTTATCATAATTTACTTCATTGTCTTCATTACCTTTATTTACTTCATTTCTTCATTTTTCACTTCAGTTTGTCATTTCTTCTTACGTGTAAGGATAAACAATTTTAGCCCCTTTAATATATGTTAATGTGTGTCGAAATTCGTTTATGAATTCGTTCGAAAATATGTGCAAAATGTGAGTAAATTTACATGTTAAAATACGCGTAAAAATATGTGCTAGAATTTGTGTTAAAATACGCGTAAAAATATGTGGAAAATATGTGGGAAAAATCTGTTAAAATACGTGTAAAAATCGGAGGTGGTAGCAGTGTCCAGAGACGGGTTGCCAGACAGTATTTTCCCTAAGTTTATTTCCCTTGACAGAAAAGTTCATTAAGTATCGAACTTATTTTGTGGTGAGAAAAGGCAACGTTTCAAATCTAGTCCCCCCCCCCCTCTTACCCTCCCTTCCCTCACCCCTTCCCACTCATTCCCTCCCTCCTCCTCTCTTCCTTCCCCTTCTCCCACTCATTCAGTCATCCTCTCCCCCTCCACCCCCACTCCCTCATGGGTGAAATGTGTCTGGCCGAGTCTCGAATCACCCACTTCATACACGAGATGACAGGCTTGGGAGGGTGAAGACGGGTCAGGGTGAGGTCATCCCCCTCCTCCCCCTCCCCACCTTCTCCTCCTCCATCCCCCTGACCTCTCTTAACCCCTCCTTCCTGACCTACCCTACCCTCCCCTCCCCTCCCCGACCCCATCCCATCTCCACCTCTCTGTAACACACACACACACACAAGTTATGGGGCCACTTACTATATTTTCTTTTTCTCTCCAAAATTCTGAGCTTCGGGTACAGTGCTCATGATGTCTCGAGGCAGATCCATTTTGAGGCTCTTTTTTTTTCCTGGTATATTTTTTGAAGGTTTGTCTAGTTACTTCGGTGCTTCGGAGTTTCAGTTGTCTTTTGTTGTTTTGTTTTGAAGCTTCTATAAAATTATCTTCGAAACTTATGAAAGATCAGTTGTATATTTCTTTCGGGATTAATTACAGAATATTTTTTTCGGACTGCAGATTGAGATATTTGCTATAGAAAGAAAAAAAAAGTGAGACAGTGTTGGTGTTACGATCCTCAACTCGAACCACTGAATCAATCCACCCGAAGTGAATGTGATAAGGGAGGCAAAACAAGGAATTAGGCGAATGATAAAGGAGAGAGAGAAAGAGAGAGAGAGAGAGAGAGAGAATAAATCTTCCTCCTCCTATCTCCTTCCTCCTCTCTCTCATTATCCTTCCTTTCCACCTCCCCTAACATTCTCCAATTCCCCATCTCCTCTTCCCCACATTTCCTCTTCCCTTCCCTCTCCTCTCCTCTTCCCACATTTCCTTCTTTACCTCCTTCCTTCCTTCCTTCCTTCCTCGGTTGTCTCTATGTAATATAAGACGGAGACCATGACTTACTGAACGGGCGCGGCCACTTAAGAGCCATAACACTGTTTTAGAGGAAGAAGCCTCCAACTCCACGACCTCTACCTCCCACTCCCACTCCCTCCCTCAGGTGATTAGAGGCACGAGAAAGTGTACAGATAGGTGTTAATGATCTTTATTTACCTGACAGACACACGTGAAATATATATCTAATTTTCTTTTATTTCTTTAACTAATTATCGTCTTTTTTCTTTTACTTCTACTTTACTTTAATTCATTAAAAAAAATAAACGACCAAATAAACGTAAAAGAATATAAAGGACACAAAAAGAAAATTGTTTGGTAGTTAAGACAAGTATATTATGTCAACCACTGACCATTCTCTCTCTCTCTCTCTCTCTCTCTCTCTCTCTCTCTCTCTCTCTCAGTATGCACTGAGTATGTCTACACAGACGAACTTGGAAGACTGCACACAATCTGAACTTAGCAGTACTCACAAAGTTATAAACTAATCGCCTGCAGCAGCTTGGTGTGGAAACTGCAGGCAGAGTGCCTTCCCTTCTTCCACAGCTTTACAGGCTGTGGCGCTGTCTCATCTTTCAGTGGTTTTGACTAGAAGACTTCTTGGAATGTATGGCAAACTTGTCATGATGTAACGAATGTCTTCAAATCTCTTTCTAGCACACCTGGGGACATTTTATCTGCAGATCTGGCTATAATAGAGCTATTCATTGTGCTCATGTACAGCACCAGTGACCAGCTGACTGTTAATGATGCCAGACAACAACTCTTAACGAGGAAAGGTAGTCATTGCCAATATTCCCCAACCAAATCACCATTGTTACAGTATACCAGGAAGGTAGCATATCAAGGAGGACTTAATGATAGATTTCCCACTTAGTTGCCTATTTATTTCACTTATTCTGCCTGATATTAGTAATTGGATATTTTGGATACATAGTTGCCTAAAAAAAACCCAGAAAAATGGAGGCTATTTTTATTTTTTTGAAAAGAAGTTTTGTTAGCGGTATATTTTGATGTGGTTCCGTACCCAGTTTTTTTTTATGTAATAAACTACCATTCTGCCTAATATAATGTATGTAGCGTAATGTGCACAATTGTTCTCATATCCGCTGTATAAGCAGATCATGGTCCATATTGTTAGTATTTTTGTATATATGAATGACGGCAAGGGGCATACAACTGCGAAAATCAATAACGAATGCAACACACTAACAAACACCCCGCACAGACATACAAACACCATAAACAAACAACACCCCACACAGGTACACAAACACTCTACACATACCCTGTACATGCATCGTTCATCTATCATTCCTCCCCTCTATCAATCTCTCTCTCTAACACACATACACACACACATACACACACACACACACATACACACACACATACACACACACACCTCATGTATTCACTCACTCCATTCTCTCAATCCATCTATCCACTCATTCCTTTTTCTCTCTCTGTCTTTCTCTACCATTTTAACCGTATTCTTCTCTCTACTGTCTCACTTCGTACGCATCAAGGGAGAGAGAGAGAGAGGTGGGGGTGGGGGGATACGTGGGACTGGGTTGAGCAAGAACGCCCACTCAATTAGTTCGTTTCTATGACACACACACACATGTAAATAGACGAAGCGGTTCCTGTCTTCTGCTCGTACATAATGTATTGACCATTTATTGTAGACTTAACTATACATTTGTACCATTTATTCACTAAGATATTTTACCAGGTTCTTGTGGACGAAGTTTAAAGCAAATAATGAAGATGATAGAAGATAATTAAAACTTGACTAGTGTTCTCAGGACGTGGTTATCTCTCTCTCTCTCTCTCTCTCTCTCCCCATTGTTCATCGCTTTTAAATTTATAAAAAATACTTAACATATCATTTAGTACATTATGTAAATGTATCGGATCAGTTGAAGGAATTTAGATACTGACTACAATATGTATTTAACGAAACTGTTGTTTAAAGACTGCTGAAATATTGGCAAACATTGTGTCCAAACACTCTGTTGACTTACCCGATTACCTGTTAAGTTTAAATTTGCTCAATCCATTTAGCAAATTTAACTCACCGTTGGCTACAGGTAATTTATATTCATTGCATGACATAAAGAGTTACGACACTGACCTAGAGAGTTTCAGGCTGTCATTTCACAATTAAAACTTTAGTTGAAAAAATCAGGGTGTAAAATCTGTGACACGTGTGGGTGTGTAACTCACTAGACCACCTGTGTATATATCACTTACTTGTCTCCAAATGGTTGGTTAGGTGGTAATAAAGGAAACACAGGGTCAGAAAGACAACTTTGCTTGTGGCGTTTCGTCTCGAAGAGCTTTTTCAAAGGAATTAACACAAGGGTGAATTAAGTTGAGTTAAATTGTCTTGATTTGCTGCCCGTCACCGCTTGGGTCCGAAGCAATGTAACACAAAGTTGATGTTAAAATGTTTTACTGCACGTCGACAACTAAGATCTTTCAGCGAAAACAAGGTCAGTAATAACTCTCGTGACTAGAGTAATTATGATATATAAAACTCTGACACAAGGAGGAACTGAACTGAACTGGATTTTCTGTCCGTCAGCGCTGTCACACCGGTGATTTGGTTTGTATCTAGTTTTGTTGGGTCGGGCATGGACAACAGGATGAAGCCAAAGCCACGCCCTAGTACGATCCAAGCGATGCTGCACTTCCTCTTAGTTGTTGGTGCGTCTGGTCGACCATGTTGCCATATCTTTTATCTATGAACCTTCCCCACCTCCCCCACTCCTCCAAACACCTTCCCCCACAGCGCAACCCCTATAAAATTAAAGTCAATTACTCAAACCAAAGATAAAACTGTGAGAGAAATTGCCGACAAAACGTTACAACATTGTTCACACCTTAGTATATAATGAGAGATATTATATGTCTGGCGGAAATACATCACTAGTTACTGAGACATACAAAACCCGTGTAGCTTACTGGTGTTAACGACGGACATAGCCTTCATCCCAGTCTTATCGGCGGAATAATAAATACTTTTTACCCTGCATTAATTATCCTCTTTTTGATCGGGGTTAGGTGTATTTCTCTCTCTCTCTCATCGCACCTACCTGACTGGTCTAACATGTACAGTAGGAGAGGGGAAAGTGTATCTTTGTTGGTGCTTGACGAGGCGTAACTCTTTACGTAAACACTGGTCGGCAAGCAGGGAGAGTCAGGCTCTCCCAGTGACTCACTACAGAAAGTCGATAGAAGGCTGCTGTTGAACTTTCCCTCTTTATTAATGACTTGGAGAGTGAAAACCGTTGGTGGTCAACTGACGCATCGTCTTACGCCAAGAGCAGTGACTGGCCCCGTTAATGGTGCAGCGACGACGACTATATATGTAGGGTTGCCATACGTCCGTATTTTCCCGGACATGTCCTCCATTTAGGTCTCGAAATCTTCATCCGGAAGGAATTTTTAAAATTCTTGAAAAGTCCGGAATTTCAGTTTCCATCATTTTCTCCACGGAAAAAAACATGAAATTGTGATGACGAGAGAGAGAGAGAGAGAGAGAGAGAGAGAGAGAGAGTGGAAACCGTAGAGATCTCGTTCATTTTTTGTCAGCTGATAAGTCACTTGTACGCCTGTATGGTGTTGTCAACTTAGCTGTCAAATATTTGATTGATAAGGGGGTAGAAGTTGATGATGTGAAGTGTTTTGACCAAGTTAGTAACCTGAAGCAGTTTGTGGAAAATTACAAGAGTGATGAAGAATTTAGTAATCTGCCAACACATAAAAAGTGGACCAGATACTTTGAAAAATCAAAGAACATTGAATGCCACTAAGAATTGCTAAGAATTGCACAATTCTTCTTTGCTATATCATCTCACAATGCAAATGTAGAAAGGGTTTTTTCACTGATGCAAAGTCAATGGACAAAGGAAAGGAACAAATTGAGTGTTGAAACAATGAAAGGCATTCTGACTGTACAGTACAACTTCCGAGAAACACCTTGCAGTGACTTCTATACCTTTCTAAAGAGCAATCAGCCAATACTGAAAAAAGATCCGATCTACAGAAAAGTATGCATGGGCACATCAAGTCACACACACAGTGGGGGAAGAAGACTGCAGCTAAGGGAATAAAGATGTTGAGCCTTAAGCAAAGGCAATTTTTTATTTTTTTTTAAAGATTTCTATACCATGTATGTTGTATATTAGCCTGTGTGTGCCGGGCGGGGGGGAGGATGTCTTCGGGAGCGTCCTCTTTTTTTAATGTTCAGATATGGCAACCCTATATATATATATATATATATATATATATATATATATATATATATATATATATATATATATATATATATATATATATATATATATATATATATATATATATATATATATATATATATATAAGGGAAAACCATCACACAAACGGAAAATTCATTTTGCATTCATAGAAAATGAAGTAATGTTCATAATATTTTTATTATGCAAATTTATATTGTTTCTAATGATAACGCTAATGCTGTTGGTAATAATAATAATAATAATAATAATAATAATAATAATAATAATAATGCATGAACATTTATGTAAATGAAATCAATAAATACGAACACACGAGAAGAGCACTATCTCTCACTTTCACATCAACTCTCCCTAGTGGACCATCACCACCCTCCCGGAATATTAACCTCGGCTACAACAGCACGGCGGTTTCTCCGTCATCGGAGCTTACTTTACTAACTTTCCTTTGGCCTCAGAGAGTTGAGATGTACAGTAGTGAGAATTCCCTCCAATACTTAGTCATTATAGCTTGATAATGGTAATTTAGAAAGTTTATGGCTGGTTTTCACCTTCATCAAAATATGACTCTTAGCACTGAAAATTAGTATAATTTCCGGCTGACAGATGAGGACGTTAATATCGAGCGTTGATTGCCAATAATAATTTAGTGTTGTGAAAAAGATGTCAGTACAATATAAAACAAGTACAGTTCTTTAGCGAGTCGAAAGATAGCGTTCATTCTCAACAGCATACACCCACTATCGTCACCACATACTAACAACAGTTTCACTTGTACCATCGGCAGCACTATTAAGTAACTTTCTTCTCTTTTACTTGCAGAGAGCAGTTGTCTGGCACCAACTGAGTAATGACTCGCCACGGGAGAAGTCAGAAAGGGGAAGACTTATCCTACAGGAGCTCGTGTAGTGTGCAGTCACAAATGGCGCCAGCACCTCCTTCACTCTCCAGACCTGCTGCTTCCCAGTGGTGGCTCCTCAGGGGCACGCAGTCCTTCCTTTTTGTGATTTTCTTGGCTTCCTGTCCCAGCTCGACCTCCTCGGCCTCAACTCGGCGGATTAATTCTCGGTTCCTTGATCTAGGGAACAATGAAAACTTTTCTAACTACACTCGCGTGTACCGGGCTCTGGACGAGGGCATGAGGGACTCCAGGCGGCTCAACGCAGCCTTCAGAAGCGTTGATATGGGTCGAGCACTCAACGTGTTCGACGTGGCTCGGGCCATCGTCCCAGGTGGGTGTTACGTGTTGTGCAGTGATTATTAAACCCATACTGGCTGGGCGCGGTGTGTTGTTGACTAACTCACCGCCGGCTGAGCGTAGTGAGTAGTGAATTGAGCTGAAATTTGGACCAAGTCTTTATGTGGAACCGGTAAGTGCAACTTAAAGCAGAGATAAGTACCATCATGAATTTCTTGTGCCTAGGGGACATGTATGAAGGAATGAAGTACTGAAAAAGAAAATAAGAAAATTACACGAAGAAAAATAAATAAAAAACCATTCAACAAGTCTATCCTTTTTACATGTTAACAATATTATCTTCGTCCTTTTATTTCATATCTCGGTAAGCTCAAGTTCAGTGACTTTTCAGATTTCTTAAAGTACATTTCATCCTTCCAAAACTCAAGGGACAGAAAGGTGTAAGTAGAGAGAGTTTAGCCCATCATCGTGCAAGGTGAGTTAGTTAATGTCGCCCTTACTGTTACTGCATGGTGGCGGTGCATGTCTCGACCCTCTGCCTTCCCGTTTCCTCCTCCCACTGTGCGTGTTTGTGTGTGTCGAAATGTTTGATGTTATTTCCGTTGTTGACGACAGCATCATTCTTCCCTAAACTTATAAACTATTTCAAGAGGAGCAAAGAAGAGTTAGATACACTCCTTGTATATACACTGTATGATATACAATGTGTCAAATCCAGCAACCTGTAAAATATCAAAGAAAATTTTCCATTTTATGTCGTTAATGTTGTGTATAGGTTAGGTTATCCAGCTGGAAACTGCAAAAAAAAAAAGAAAATCACACTGAACCGAACCTCATTTAACCTAACCTGAACCAAAATTGCATAAACTGTGAATGTGTGAGAAATCCGTAGATGTATAGCGTGCTTCCCCTGGGCAGGGATCCGTCATGGGAAGACACAGTGGATACTGCCCTGACAACACCGGCAGTAAGTCTACTCAGTCTGAAAATAAAGAGTCAAGAAACACTGCCTCAAACAGAGGAAATATACACGATGAGAATGACACACAGTCAACACCATGGAAAGGCATAACGGGGGAAGAGGCAGAGGCGTGGGTCACAGATGCCTACTCAAAAGTTGTCCGGTGGTCCCCAAATAACCTCTTCGAGCCACCTAAATGTGGGGCCACCAAAGAAATGATCAGGGAGATGACTCGCCTCATACATAATTACACTCACGAGAGCTCCCTGGCCCCAATAGCTCAAAATATACCTGCAGTAATCACCATCTATTCTGCCAGAGAACACACGCAAGGAGTAAGTGTATGGAAAATGTGGCAACAGTGATTAGAAAAGTCTGTCAATGTGGCAGAATGGTGATCTTGATGATCTAAGTGAAGCAAGAACACTACAGGAGAGACTGAAATTTTCGGGTGGCGGAAAGCAAGTCACTGAGGATGCTGCCAGAAAGTTTCGTAATAAAATGAGTGCCGGAAAAGTGTCCTCGGTGGTAAGATCTCTCGCAGAGGAATCTTCCGGCTGTGGGCTGCCAATAAACAGACTCAGAGAGACCTTACAGCTACTGAAGGATAAACACCTCTCCGCAAGTGAAGAAGAAGTCATCAAGTTCCAGAGTGATTATGTCCCTCCAAACGCAGTTATGTTCGAGAAAATAACAGGATGCAGATGGATGGAGAGTCATCCTCAACATTAACAAGTTTGGCGACGCAGCAAGTGATCTCTGCAATGCCACCGCCGCCGCCCCTGCAAGGCAACATCAGGGAACTTGCTGGGGAAGAAGCTGCTATTCACGCCACGAGAAAGATATTTGAGCTGCGTGATTGTGAGGCTGTACTCCTGATAAACGCCTCCAATGCTTTCAACATAATCAACCACAAGGCTACACGGCACAACATCAAGATCAAGTGTCTAAGCTTTGTAATGTATGTTGAAAACTCCTACAGGAACCCGACAGACCTCTATAAAACCAGCTTCATTAAGGCCCTAAGAGGAGATACCACCAGACAGTCTACGGAGGGGGATTCAGTCGCCATGGCAATGTATGTATACATAAAGCCTATCCGTGCTCAACACACAACAAACTATGAAATAACCAAGGTCAAGCAAGGAGCATATGCCAATGACTTAACATGAGTTGGAAAAGTGGAGGACATCAGAAAGTGGTGGGACCTGGTAACATCACATGGTCCACAAATAGGGCACTACCCAAATGCCAGAAAGTCCTTCCTCATTTTGAAACCAGAATACTACGACCGGGCTATAAAGGTGTTCAACGAAAGTGAGTTCAAAATAAGTAAGGACGGTCAAAGACACCTAGGTGCGGCAATCGGCACGAATGATTTCCAGATCAGGTACGTAACAGGAAAGGTAAATGAGTGGGTGATATTGCTAAAACTGAGCAACATGCAGCGTTTCTAGCAGTCACTCACAGAGTCAAGATTCGCTGGAACTACCAGATGTGCACTATCCCTGATGTCGGACCTCTCCTCCACCCTCTGGAAGAAACCATCAGGGTCGCTTTTATTCCAAGACTAGTGAAAAGCAACCACCTAACCACACCGAGACGGGTGGAATGGGAATTATTAATCCAGAGGACCTTGCTGCCACAGACCATCAGAACTCTGTCAAGATCACGGCAGCCCTCACTGAGCACATAGTAGCTCAAAATGTAGCAAGCGAGGTGGACACCAACGAATTACACAAGATTTGACTTTCAATTACAACAGAACGGCAGCACACCCAAAGTGAAAAGCTTCAGCAACTGATGCAACAACTGTGTGAACTTGAGGAACAAGTAGCTGTAGCGCAGGAGGTGGGAGCCTAATGCTGACTAACAACGTCACCGATAAGAGCAAAAGGTTTCAGCCTTAGCAAACAAGAATTTACAGACGCCATTGCTCTAATGTACGGCAGGCCAGTCGAAGGTTTCCCCACCCAATACGTGTGTGGCTCATCCTACGGTATCGACCACGCCATTTTGTGTAAGAAGGGCGGCGTGGCTTCGTATGCATGAGGCATGGAAGGGATGTTCACAGCGAATATGCTGAAGGAAATCTGCCACGACCGATCCGCCTTCCATTGGACGGTAAGAATCTCCATCACAGGACTGCCAACATAACCAACGAAGCCTGTGTGGACGTCAGTGCTCGAGCATTCTGGACGTGGGGCCAGCGAGCCTTCGTTGATATCAGGATATTCGATCCCGCGGCTGCATGTCACCATAACCTGTCTCTCGGGGCTGCACACAGGAGGAACGAGAACGACAAGAACCTAAACTAACCTGATCTAACTTAACCTAACCAAACGTAACCAAACCTTACCTAACCTAACCTAAGTTAACCTAATTTTGTTTAGCATTGCCTAACTTAACCTAATACAACATGGCCTAACCTAACCTCACCTAACTTTAGCTGATAAGATCTGACTTAACATTACCTGACCTAAACTAACCTAACTTAGCCTAGCCTGACCTAAAACAAATTTAGCTCAATCTAACCTAAGCTACCCTGGTCTGACCTAACCTAACCTAACTTAAATCTGTCTAGGTAACGGAATTATTCAGGTAAAATGGACAGGTGTGTCTAATCTTCAGGTGATCTATAAATATTTCTATCTTGTATAAATGTTGATTGTCTTCTCCAGCCTCTCATTCACCTGACAATGAATCCACTAATTAAACTTTCACCTGTAAACAACTATCTCTCTTGTAGCCTCTTGAGTGTGACTGCATGAACGAACTAAGACAGACAGATAGACAGACAGACAGCTGAAGCATGATGACAAGTAAGTACTGACCACTTCAACTTTACATTAATAGGAATATTTTATGACAAGGGTAAGGTTGTATGTATTATGTACGAATATTAATCTGTACAGTGTGTGTGTGTGTGTGTGTGTGTGTGTGTGTGTGTGTGTGTGTGTGTTTTACAAGAGTTTCTATGCTTTATATGTTTGTAGGAAATTGGAAACTAAGCACTAACTCATAAAAATATGCCATATTAATATCTAACTTCAATTACAATTAATTTTGTGTCTTTTATATTTAACTTGGAAGCAGATTTTTAACAATAAATTGGAATACTGTATACAGTTTAGGGTTAATAACATAAAGACTTACAGATTGATATTACTGAAAGATTGGCTTGGCATAATTCTCCTGATATCTGTATCTGTGTGCCTGTATGTGCTCACACGTGTGTATTTTATTTTAATGGGGATTAGCCACCCGGGCACAGGTCACCGACCCACATCGGGGCCTGGGGGCAAATTGCACCATAAAAATATATAAATACAGAAATGGAAAAATATAACAGATCAAGAGTGATAAACGATATATGTTGTGTTGTCAAAGTAAGAGAAACAATTGAGACCCTGCAATTGTGTGTAAATGAGGCAGAAAGTCAGATCAGCAACCTGGGACTTGGTCACAATTTTGGTGATGCCATATGGCAGCAGGGTCTACCATTAGACAACACATTATGCTTCCAATATCTCCCCAGGCGGTAGTACCTCCCTGTTTGGTAGCTGCCTACTACCTACTAAGGACTAAAAATAGTATCTTATCCTTGCTACCTACCTTGTATGTACAGTATGTTTGTGCGCGTGTCTGTACTGTATGTGTGTTCGCGTGGTTTTGAATTTATGGTCAATAGATCCTAAACGACTGACTCTTCTTAACTACCAAGACTGTTCAGTGTTGAGGGAGTAAGCAACGTTTTCTTTGATTGCTGTAAATAAAAAGGTTCAACTATTGTAAAAAAATATGATTTCTCATCTCATGTACTGTAAATAAATTTTCTGTGAGATACTAATTATTGTACAACTGTCATTCAGTCGTACAACTCTGCTTATGGCCAATAACAGCATGTCCGTAAGAGTGCCACATATTTACCTGTTAAGTAATTAGTTCCATTGCGACCTGACTTTAATCTTTTGTACTTATTATTTTAATCTTATATTCAGTCTTTTACTTGTAGCAGTGTTATATATTTCTATTATGACTGATCTTATAGCTGTCTTCAGTCTTATTTCATGTATCACTACCCTGCATTATATATTATTATCCTTCATATATTTGCTGTCGCTGAGTTCTGAAGTGTATCATATTATTTACTCAACACATTTCTACATATGAAGCAAAGTTTTATCACAAGGAGGTGTATAGTTGCCTCCAGTCACTCGCTCTTCGCTTGACTGTAGCTCATACCTGACACTCCTAGACCCCAACACCTCTGACTGAGGTTGACCCTGACACTCTTAACACACACACATCTTCTTCACTGCCGGATCCTTAGGTAGTGTCACCATTCAAGTTTTCTTCAGTTAAGTTTTTCCACAAGCGCAGGATGTGAGAACTCGTCTGACTGACTTGTCGACGACCAAACATGACTAGAAACTGTACTGGACCAAGAGGAGTTTTCACATCCCCAGTTAAGTGGAAGGGCATTCCTGTACTAGCGTTTGAGAACCTCTGCCTAGGATCTCTTACATAACAGAGCAGAAAATAAATCTGGAGGCAGAAGATGATGTGTTACCTACCCGTCCTTGCTATTCATCTTCTCTGTTTCTCTGGCTCACTGGTTGCACCATTTTTTTCTGTACAGATGTGGCCGACAATGAGATATCTCACAAGGCTCTTGTCCTCCTCATGAACGCACTCCTGCAGGACAATGCTATAGACAAGGAACCAGGTAACCATATTGCTGGCGAGGGTTATACAAAGGTTCAGCCACACTCTGTGGCCAGCACCACCCTCCCCAGTTTTAGCGCGATCACCACCACCGCCGCCGCCACCACCGACATCACCACCGCCGCCATCACCACCACCACCACCGCTGCCACCACCACTACCACCACAGCTACGACCACCACAGCTACGACCACCACCACTTCTGCCAAACCCAACATCACACAGACCAGAGGGATTTTTGATTTCTTGATCAATCCTTTCGGTAAGTAAATAACTGTTGGCAGCACAAGTCAGGTGGTTGGTACGGTAAGTTGAGAACTTTATATATCTTTATAGTGTGTTGTGTTTTTATTTTGTTCATGGGTGTAAACAGGCGAAACTTAATTTTTTCCTCCTGTGATCATTGTATATTTTCACAACCAGTGTTGAATACAAGTAACAGAGGGAGACATAATAGGAATTTAAGTTAAGTTTAAACTAAGAAGTAAAGTTTAAACTATGCAGTCCATGTAACACCGAATCCACCGGCATGTGTGCCTGCAATGTGCAAGTCACTGGGAGTGTAAGGGTGACCAACACCATTCCTGGTAAGTTACTCCGCTCTTCCTGTTGTGGAGATGCCTTCTTTCTTCTCCTAATACGCTGTGTGTTTTTTATTTCTCTCAATAATGACTACCACACACCTTGGCCGTAAAGCACAATTATGCAAAGACCATATTCTATCCATAGCTATTTCAGTGCCTCAAACACTGACACAGTGAACAAGAGGTCAGAGAAACATTACGTATATTTTTGCCTTAACCTCGCCGTAACCTTTGTCCCTGACCTTTTTATTTCTCATGGTGACCTAACAGCTGTTGTGGAACTGACGCTCTTTAGGGGGCAACAGTGACAGTATAAATTGTGTCACTGTAACTGGAAGTGTTGGTATGGATAAATGGGTAAAAGGAGGAGACGTCATTACCCTCATGGTCAACACTTCTCAAGACCAAGGAAATGTGATTTTGGGAACGGATTGGGGGGGAAAAGGAGGAAGGGGGGGAGAGAGAACAGGAGGAAGAGATCAGGGGAGGGAGAGGGATATGAGATAAAGAAGAATAGAGAGAAGGGAGGAATAGATAGACGTGGGGGGACGAAGGACGGGAAGTGCTTGAAAGAAAAGTAAGGACAAAGTACTGTATTATTTTCAACTGTAAATATCTACACTAGTGTGCGCGTCATTACTAATAGAAAACGATTGACAGCATTTTTATAGAAAACAATACTTATATCATGAGGGTAACTATACTGTAGGACATTTGGCTTTTATATTTGGTAATCTCACAAGATTTTGCGTAGTTTCGAAACAAAATTTTTTGTACGCCATATTCAAGTCATGAAATGTCATGATATCATGTTCTGTATGTAGCCTTTTTGTTTTAGCCGCAGAACGATCCTTATATAGCCACTTCCATATAAATATATGAAAACAAAATTGGAACGTTCAATGGCACAACAGAAATATCGTACCACTGAGGCTACATATCACTGCCAAGCTACCAAGTTTTACACACACGAGACAACCCTACGGCAAGGTAAATCAAAGTATATTCTCATTGCTGCCGATATATTGTATAGTTTGTTGTGAAGCCACTACTGTTCTTAACTATGACACTTATTAATAATTTATGTGTTGATCTGAATACTTAGGAGTAGATCCTGTGAACAAAATACATTCAAATGACGTCACTAAATATACAAATACTGGAATCCAAATTTTCTAGAATGAACTAGTCATCCCTCTACCATAATTTTCGTTCTCTTTTAAGAGGAACATCTTTCGTTTTCTATTAGTTGTTATGCACATCCTTGTGTAGATGTTTACAGAGTTGAAAACAATATTTCCTGCCTCTTTTTTTAATATTATATTTCCGATTATGATAAAATTATATTAAAAAGTATTTTTTTTACATATGTATTCGTGGACGGAAGATGTAATTTTATGAATAAATTGGAGGTGGCAAACTGAACGATTTCTCTTACTACAAAATCGTTACATATATTGAAAATTTTAAAATCGACGAAGTTATAGACCTTATTTACTTAGGAGGTGGCTCTGCTGGTAGGCTGTTCCATAGCTCTACCACCCTCTTGAACATATATTTCCTTATATTCGCCCTGCCTGGTATGTTAGTGAGCTTGAAGCTGGGTTAATGTTTTCCATTTGTTTCAAAATTATTTGAAAGTCTCTGTGGGATCTGTCCTATAATGTCTTGTTTCAAAGTTGTTAGTCCTAAGACCCGCATGCTAATGCGGCAATGGAGACAACATAGTTTTGGATTCATCTTCGTCGCTCTGTGGTCCACCTTGTCTAGGGATATTAGGTTGTCCTAGAAGTAAGGTTTCCATGGTTGTATACATTACTTTTACTATTTTCTCTTCGCCACTGATCGGCTCGTTAGACGCTTGGGCGGTCGGTCACGTCTCTGATACGCACTGTTGGCAGATATTGGCAGATACTGGGCATGCACTGGCTCCTGAATATATCGGAACCTGCTCCATTATTGGTCAAGTCTGCCATTAAATGAGCTCACACTCGGTGCCGTCACAACACTTTCTGGCAGATTGTTCCAAGAGTTCACAATTCTCACTCCAAAAAAGTTACCCCTCACAGTTTTCTGGAATTGTGGCTTCTTCAACCTTGAGCTGTGACCCTGTAGTGGATTTCTCCCCTACAAACGCTGTTTGTCGCTGAGTAGCCGACCCCCTCGAATTCCCCAGTGTATGCCTCGTGGTCTAGGTCAACCAGCGCCGCCTTACATGACGGAGGTCAACTATTAAGCCACGCCTACCTCCGCTATATAAGACCTGACCTCGTGGGGACCTCGCTCTTTCTACCTACACCACCCAGCAAGCAACACCACCTCCTCCGCTCTTGCCTGGCGGCCCTCGCTCCCGCCGGCGAGCATGGCGACCCACAAGCTGGTCCTCCTCTGAGCACCCTCACCAACCAGCTCTCTCTACATCACGCTTGTAACCACGCTGCCACTTCCCAGCACCAAGCTGCATTGTACATCCAATACAACATGTATACAGAGAGCACATTGTGAGTTTCCTTTCTCCATCCCATCCTGAGTGTGAACACCAAACATAACGTACCCCACAACCCTTTGTGGGGCGGACGTCCGCCAGCTGCAGATATGTACATTCGACCGAGTAGTGCCCCCTGAGATGTTTATACACTTCGATTAGGTCTCCCCTCGCCCGTCTGTAGTATAAGCTAGGTAGTTGCAGGCGCTCCAATCTCTCTGGGTAGCCGAGGTGCCAAAGTGCAGGCACCAGTCTGGTGGCCCTCCTTTGGACATTTCCAATCATTTGAGTCTCTAGCTAGCATACCTCGGGGACCAGACGGGGTGAAAATACTCCAGACAGGGAAACACCTCACTCTTGAAGATCGTGAAGAGTGACGGATCATCCAGATATCTAAACGACCTTCTTATAAGACCTACTAGTTTCGTTGCCTGATTCACCTCCTTCTTACAGTGGCCCGAGAACTTAAGTTCATTGCCGACATACACAACACCCACGTCCTTTTCACATTCGGTCTCAATTAATGCAGTCTCTTTGTCCTGTTGGGACATGTGATACGCCTCCTTACTATTGGTGCGACCCAGGTGCATCCTCTTGTACTTCGTGACATTGAATCTTAGCAGCCATTTCCTCGACCATTCTTGAAGCTCATAGAGATCTTTCTGCAGCTCTTCACAGTCTCTTTCGTTCTTAATTTCCTTAAATAACTTATCATCGTCCGAAAACATTTTCATGGAGGAGTGTATAGCTTCTGGCATGTCATTAAAGAAACAAACAAACAACAACGGGCCCAGTGCCCTGTGGTACCCCGCTAGTCACAGGTACACATGACGATTTCGTACCCTTCCTGTATTTTCAGTCTCTTGGCGCTTTTCCTTGATCCAGAGATTTCCAGAATAAGAGTCTTAGCGGTACATGAGCACGTACATCGGACAGATTTGAATATTTCTTCCGCTTCAAACAGAAATAGAAAAATAATAATATATTCGAGTTGAAACTGTTCGGGCTTCAGAGTCAAAATGTTTCGGTCAAAAGGTTCACGGGAGTCGGGACGTGGAAACAGGTAGCACAACACCAGCAGTCATCAAGTTATGGGAGGAGTGTGATGGTGTTCTAGGACCTGGAGTTTTAAAATGTGAATCACGGGGAGTGTGAGCACGAGGGCGTGGAGGAGTGTGATCACGAGGGAGGAGTGTGTGGGTCATGTTGGTGGTGTTCACACTAGCGATCGTCTTCCTGCTGGTCTCCCACTCGTTTCTCCAATGTTACTACAACCCAGCCTGTCAAGGTACGTACTGTATACGTTCACTGTTCTGGTCTTCCCTCTCCTTCCTTTGTGATGGAAAGTTGTTGAACAAGTGTTGGAATCATGATGAAATGCATCTACTCATTATAAGTTACGGAGGATATGATAATATTTACGCGGGTCAGAGTGTAACAATTCCAGTTCAAGATTGTTCCAGCTTTTAGTTCTCACGGTGTTACAGACCTGTGTGGATGTTACGAGGTTACCTGCAGACGATATACACCGTAATAGTGTCCTCAAAACTTGCTTACGAACACAATCAAGAAGTAACAGATGCAAAGAAATAAAGTGAAAAGCATTGGTAAAATAAATATTATACTTTATAGAAGAAAACAACATTAACACAGATAACAAGGTCTGAGTGATATATGGCGATAGTGATTGTAATACACATGAGAGGACAGGCACACGGTCGGACACATCTATATGGTGTTACTTCCTAGTTCCGGCTGTTGAAAATCATTTTATTAATTCTCCAACTCTCCAATGGCAGTCCTGATTTGTGTGAGGAAAATAATGGCCATGATCCACTGTTATGATGTGAAGGTGTTGCAGAACTACACACACACCTTACCCGTTTATAGTCTATAGAATACCGACTCGTTAGAAGGAACACCTTTAGGGAAAAAGTTTTAGAATAAAACGTCTTTATTACTTCTTGTGTTTAGGATAAGAAGAAAGGACTGGAACTGCGCCTTTGTTACTTTTGTTTTCCTTAGTTTTTGTGAGAGTACAGTCAATGCTCACAATGGCGCCATGTTTACATTCCTGTTGAAAAAAGGTAAGATAACAAAATAACACCCTAACTTTCTTTGCCTAACCCAAAAATAATGCACTTCCAACTAAAGATAGGCAGGTTAGGTTAGGGTAGGTTGGTTTATCTTTTCTACGGTAAATCATCGTCACTGGGAAGTTGGGAACCGTTCGTGGGTGCGATGAAACGTTTAGTGCAAAATCTTAAAATTGTAAAGACGTGTTATTTGTTGCTAAATTATTAATATTAAAATTAAATTATAACGAACCTTACAAATATGCTCCAATACTGTTGGTGATTTTTTTTTATGGAACCTAAGCGTTAATGTGTATGAAACTTTTGTCTTTTAGCGCTGACATGAACATAAATAATGTCGTCGGAGGGAGCTAGTGCGTACACGTAGATCCGGGTTAACAACAAAAAACATCGAGAAAAACAGCTGAAAATCCCCCAATTTCTTAATACATTCTAAAGGTAAGAGATTATTTTTTTTCGGTATTGCAGTTTCAGCCACAACTCACTTAAGAGCAATTTTGGGTAAAGGTGTAGAATAGCTCTAACACCAAAATTTGTTTGTTGATTTGGTAAAAAAAAATCTACACGCTAATAGCATGATATTAAACACAGAAATGGAAACGACGATACATAGAACCTAATAGAACCTGACCTAACATACCCATAAGTTGGGTATGTTAGGTCAGGTTTTATTAAGTTCTATGCATTATCGTGTTAAACAACTTACCTTAATATTGAGGTTGACATACATCAGCAATGGCGAGGAGAAATTCGTGAAGACGTTCACCGTCATTTATAGGAAACGTCTCTTGAAGAGGGATTAAGCGAGGTAAACAAAACAAAAAAATGGCGCCGGGAGGAGAACTGTGAAGCGGGAAAGAGAAAATAAAAGAAAAAATATAAAATACTTAATACAGTAGGCTCTCACCAATAACGTTTAATAGGTGCCTGAAAAACACCGTTAGTAGCGAAAACGTTATTTGTGTGACATTAAAATACATGTAAAATGGGTTTACTGGAGCCGCCGCCACAAGAATTTCACCCATTTTTTCCCCTTGAAGCCCTCCTAACACTTTTTGTGAGCTGAAATAAAAAGAATTGCTATTCAATCATCAAAATAAAGAGTTTGAGTAATATAACACTTAGCTTGGGGGAGTTTTTGAGGTGCTTGGTGTGATGGTTGTTCCGTATCTGAGGGCCGCTAACACTTGCACTGTCTTTCATTCTACAAGCTAACCATTTCACAAGAATTTGCTCTGTTATCACTAACAACCTGTTTCTATTGCCTTTATCATTCATAGCTCGCCTCGCATTTCCATCACTACCGAAATATTTTTAGCCAGCGCAATACTCTTCTTGGTCCCCGCTAAGTTCCTCTTAATATTTCGCACTGTAGACTCAGGACAGTTCAATTTCCTCACTTTAAAAGTTCCCAGTCATTCATGTGGCAAATCACTCCCTCCACCACCTCCCCTAGTCCCCATAGGCAAAATTGCGGAAGCCATTATTGATCACCGACCCTAACAACCACTGGTTATGGAGGCGAAAATCTCGCACGTGGGCGCAGCGTTGTATTCCACTGAACGTGTGTGAGAGTGAGAGTGAGGGGGAGTGGACAACTACGTCATCAACACGGCGGCAAACAAGCTCTATCATTGATGCGCTTGGACGCTTTCCGCGAAATTTCCGTTATTCAAGAGAATCCAGACGTTATTATCGAAAATGGGTACCTATTGTAACTTACCGTTATTGTCGAAAACGTTATTGTGGAAGTCGTTATTGGCGAGAGCCTACTGTATTATACTTGAAAGTTATCGTTTTTTTAATATACATAAAATCATCAAAACAATAAGTATACCAAAAATAAAGAAAACCAACAAAAACTTCTGGTGTTAGCACTATTTTACACCTTTACCCAATTTTATGTTTATCATTAGTTGTATTTTGTCAATAGGAACAACTTTTTGTAATACCACTTCCGTCGCAAATTAATGTAAATCTGCAGTCACCGTGTGTCGTCTGTTAGTTCACAGCTGATCTGTTCGGTCTGAGCATAATCTCACGTCCACAAAAAAATTAAAATTACATAATGATGTTTCAACAAAGTTGCTTTTTTTAGTACCAGATATCAAAATAAGTACTTTCTGTTTAATATAGCGGTGACGGCTAGGAAGTTAGGTAAGGTTAGGTAGGTTACTTTGGTTGGTTAGGTCATGTTGTTTGGGGGATGATAATCCCAAAGCGACTCAGTTCTGATGGAAATAAAGGTCAAATTCGAATGAATCACCAAATATCATGGGGAAAAAATATGGTCGAGCAGTAGTTGTGGATGAAACTGTAAATTTACCGCATTTCTTTAGAAATTTGTTTTAAAGTTGTTCCTTTTCACGAGTCGGTGGTCCAGACTATACCCTATCTTACCTTACCAATGAATCAAACCTGTCGACTACAGTGGCACCAGAATGTCACTGTGACTGAAACCTAACCTAACTTAAAATACGAATCATTGAAAATCCTGACCAAATACAGCGTAAGTGTTTATTTTGATCCATTAAGGATGGTAGGAAACCCTCCGGTCTGTCTGTCTATCTATCCATGTATGTCTGCAGGGCCGGATTTACCTACTTGTGGGCCCCAGGCCAACTCATCAGTGGGCCCCCAAATTTATAGAAATGTTTGCATGTTTCTATATATATATATGTATATATATATATATATATATATATATATATATATATATATATATATATATATATATATATATATATATTACTGTAATTATTTTGCAATGGCCAAATGTCATCAAATATTACATAATATCATAATATTATAATGTAAGAAATAAGAATTTCAACACAATGTGACACATCATTACTTTTAATCAAATTAGTTCTATATCATGTACATCTTATATATGGGATTAATGAAAGAAATACAATTAACTTGATGCATAATCAATTTTGCAAGCACATGAAGTACAGCAAACTGTGTGAATTTCAAAATAAATTTTTCCTACTTTTTTTCATGGAAAATTTGTCAATGATACTGTTTATGTCAAGGGATTGTAGGAGGCCACATTCAATGCATAATAATGAAAGTGAGTTTAATCTGGTTTGTCCCATGGTAGACCTCAGGTGATTTTTCACCCTAGATAGAGTAGAGAAAGACCTCTCTCCTTCACAATTTGTAATGGGGATGGTAAGGAAAATTCTTACCAAGATACTAATGTTTGGAAAGGCAGTTGTCAATATAAATTATCACTGAGCTGAGGCTGAGAAGATAATGACTGACTGAGCGAGCTGTCAGCAAACCAACGGTAACCCTGACACGTACTGAACGTGAAACGATCCTGTCCTTCACACGTCAAGGCGCTGAAGGTTTCTTGAACTTTATTCTCCCTCTCTCTCCAGCATATATGTATGTATAGATAGATAGATAGATCGATGGTGAGACACGGACATTTAAAAAATGTATATACTGTATATTTTTTTTTATTATCTTATTTTATCTTATTTTCTTCATTTTACTATAGGGCCTAATCCGTGGCCCACCTGAGAACCACCCCATGGCCCACCAGTTGAAGACCACTGTGGGCCTATACTTATTGTACAGGGGCCCTTATGGTTGTGAATATATTGTATAATGAAATACTCGGTGTACACTTGAAACAAGGTTATACGCTGGCACGCTGCGCGACAAATTGGTTTCAGTGGGCCCCCATATACCGGTGGGCCCTAGGCCAATGGCACACTTGGCCTATTGGTAAATCCGGCCCTGTCTGTCTGTCTGTCTGTCTGTCTGTGTTTGTCTGCTTCTGACATTTGGACTGTGTGTGTGTGTGTTTAGGTTAGGTTAGAATAGTTTAGGTTAGGTGTGAACAGGGAAGTCACTATCCCGTAGGTTTGATCTCTGGAGCTGTAAAGTAGCGTGTTAAGACCGTAGGTTTTATTTATTTTAATGAATATACGAGGCGTTTAGATGTTGGGACACACCACACACACACACACACACACACCGTGAACAGTAATTACCAAGTTGATTTTAACCTCTGGAACACCTGAACATTCCCTCACCGACCAGCATGATGTTAACACCTCAGTGATAAAGTTTCCCCTAGTTACTGGTATGGCTGGCGTGACCACAACAAGAACTTGTCATTCTACCTGTCGTTCACCACCACAATCCCTCGTTTACCACTACCAGCACTAGTTCACAGGGGAGGATCCAGGAATATCAAAAGGGGGAGGGTCCAAGAATTTATTTTATTTTTTTTTTTTTTGGGGGGGGTGAGGGGGGGACATGGTGCTCAAAGCGAGCATTTTGAGGCCATTTTGAAACCATGTGCACGTGATATTAGGAGATATTCTGATGTCAATAGTCTGTTACTTTTTACTATACAAAAATGCCTGAGTACAATTCTACATTAAAGAAAAAAGTATTGGAATTTTCTGATGAAAAGGGAGAGGTCCAGACCCCCAGGACATCCTCCTGGAGGCGCCCTTGGTTCACCACCACTACCACACTCTCTCGGTCACTACCACCAATACTAGTTCACCACCACCTCACCTTCTCCACCACCACCACCTCACGTTTAGCCACCATAAAATGACTCCTCATATCAGTTTGTTTCTGGTAAATCTCTCTCTCTCTCTCTCTCTCTCTCTCTCTCTTGGTGATGAGAAATAACGGTTTCTACCGCTGAAAACTGTATGGGGTAGGACGCCAGATGTAGGACACTGTGTTGGTGGTGCAGGACGCCAGATGTAGGACACTGTGTTGATGGTGCAGGACGCCTGATGTAGGACACTGTGTTGGTGGTGCAGGACGCCAGATGTAGGACACTGTTGGTGGTGCAGGACGCCAGATGTAGGACACTGTTGGTGGTGCAGGACGCCAGATGGTGACACTGTTGGTGGTGCAGGACGGATGTAGACACTGTTGGTGGTGCAGGACGCCAGACACTGTTGGTGGTGCAGGACGCCAGATGTAGGACACTGTTGGCAGGACGCCAGATGACACTGTGTTGGTGCAGGACGCCAGATAGACACTGTGTTGGTGGTGCAGGACGCCAGATGTAGACACTGTTGGTGGTGCAGGACGCCAGATGTAGACACTGTTGGTGGTGCAGGACGCCAGATGTAGACACTGTGTTGGTGGTGCAGGACGCCAGATGTAGACACTGTGTTGGTGGCAGGACGCCAGATGTAGGACACTGTGTTGGTGCAGGACGCCAGATGGTGGACACTGTGTGCGGTGCAGGACGCCAGATGGTGACAGTGCTGGTGCAGGACGCCAGATGGTGACACTGTTGGTGGTGCAGGACGCCAGATGGTGACACTGTTGGTGGTGCAGGACGCCAGATGTAGGACACTGTTGGTGGTGCAGGACGCCAGATGACACTGTTGGTGGTGCAGGACGCCAGATGGTGACACTGTGTTGGTGGTAGACGCCTGATGTAGGACACTGTGCTGGTGGTGCAGGACGCCAGATGTAGGACACTGTTGGTGGTGCAGGACGCCAGATGTAGGACACTGTTGGTGGTGCAGGACGCCAGATGACACTGTTGGTGGTGCAGGACGCCAGATGGGACACTGTTGGTGGTGCAGGACGCCAGATGTAGGACACTGTTGGTGGTGCAGGACGCCAGATGGTAACACTGTGTTGGTGGCAGGACGCCAGATGTAGGACACTGTTGGTGGTGCAGGACGCCAGATGTAGGACACGCTGGTGCAGGACGCAAACTATGGTTTCTCAGAATGTATTGCGCCAGCTGCTGGGTATTTATATCATCGGTTAGGTTACGTTAGGTTAGCGTTAGGTCAGGTCAGGTTAGCGTTAGGTCAGGTCAGCGTCAGGTTAGGTTAACGTCAGGTTAGCGTTACGTTAGCGTTAGGTTACGTTAGGTTAGCGTTAGGTCAGGTCAGGTTAGCGTTAGGTCAACAGGTTAGGTTAAGGGTTAACGTCAGGTTTACGTTAGGTTAGCGTTAGGGTGGTTAATTTTCAGGTGAGATAAACGGGAGGGGCAAAGATTCAGGTCACTGCTTCAGGAAGTTGGCTGTGGACGTCTGACTTATTTAAAACACACACACACACACCACGTGATCAACATTATCCATCCCCGGCATTAAATCTATGTAAACACGTGGATATCTCTTCCTTCGCGCGCAAAATAACCTGTATGTTAATGTGTTATTCTGCTGACTCACGACTGTTGACATCCATTGTTATTCTGTTTCATTTATGTTGATTCCCGTTATTTGACGGCTTTGGTTGCGTCACTGTTAGGTAATGCGTGCGTCACTGTTAGGTAATCGCGTCACGTAGTAAGCGGTCACGTTAGTAAGTCAGTAGGTAATGCGCGTCACTGTTAGGTAATGCGTGTCACTGTTAGGTAATGCGTGCGTCACTGTTCGCCGTGTGTTTAACTACGAGAGAACAATAAGGAGTGGCGATATGTGACGTCATAGGTAAACAAATTGTACAGTAACGTTAGAGGCCAAAATAATTGTACTGTGACGTCATAGAGAAACAAGTATTACGTAATCAGCAAATGCCTATCCATACACTCACATTCACACTTTGTCCGCCCACCCCCCTCAACGCCATTTTTGTTCATACGGCACTGTTATTCCCCTATCTGTTCATTCTCTCTCTCTCTCCACCAGGAAATACCAGCATTAGCACCAGTATATCCTCTTGGCCATCCTCCATTCACTCTCTCACCACCTCACCTTCGACCCCTTTCTTCCAACCGTACGACTCTCTCTGTCTCTCTCTCTCTCTCTCTCGTTCCTTTCACTTTCTGTACACTAACACGATCCCTGCCCCCAAAATGGACCTTCCCCTTCACCCATATTCCCCACTCCTCCATCTCTCCCTCTCTCCACCCACCCATACCCCACTCACCTCCCTCCTCCACCCTTCCCATCTGCCCCCACCCCTGTAGTTACGTGATACAACCATAACCCCCACCAACCAATTCCGATGGAGCATGACAGCGATTTTTCTGTCTGTCTCTGTCTGTCTGTCTATCTGTCTGTCTGTAGCTGGTCGAGTCATGGAGATTTAATATATGTCTTGGTGACGGGGATAAGGCTGGGTCATCTCACAACATTACAAAATAATAACCAAAAATGATAACAAGTAATTAAGAAACATTAACAAAAACTAACATTCAGAATGGCTTCTCGTGTGAAGTACCGAGGTAAACTAGCTTTTGATCGAAACCCGTTCATTACTGGTCATAAACATTATAATGATCCTCCCGGTGGTGAGTAAACATTATAATGATCCTCCCGGTGGTGAGTAAACATTATAATGATCCTCCTGGTGAGTAAACATTATAATGATCTCCGGTGGTGAGTAAACATTATAATGATCCTCCTGGTGAGTAAACATTATAATGATCTCCCGGTGGTGAGAACATTATAATGATCCTCCTGGTAGGAGTAAACATTATAATGATCTCCCGGTGGTGAGTAAACATTATAATGATCCTCCCGGTGGTGAGTAAACATTATAATGATCCTCCCGGTGGTGAGTAAACATTATAATGATCCTCCCGGTGGTGAGTAAACATTATAATGATCCTCCCGGTGGTGAGTAAACATTATAATGATCCTCCCGGTGGTGAGTAAGACAAACACCCATTAAAGCCTCATCACCTCACCGTCTCTGCACTACAAGGATGCCGGGGATGGTGTGGGGCTCACAATACATACTGTATATATGAGGATGGAAAGTACATTTGACTCATTTAGCCACAAGTTTCCTGTTCACTTCTTTTTTGTTACTTTCTGTCTGTCTTTATCTCTGTCTCTGTCTGTCTTTATCTCTGTCTCTGTCTGTCTGTCTCTCTCTCTTTCTGTCTGTCTCTCTTTCTGATTCACTCACTTAGGTTTTTTTAAGGATGATGGGTGATGGATGGTTTTAGTTGCCTCACTAGGGCCAACCACCACCACTACCACCACATCACCACCACCACCACCATACTATGCTACTTTCACTCTTACTTGGCTACAGCTCTTCAAGGTGGTGGAATTTGAAGGGAACAATTAGGTTTTTAACTCATTCTCACCTTATTTCTTTATTTCACCTGATGATTAAATACCCTGACTCTCTACCAAGGGCTAGGCTAGGCTACTTTGGGTTGGGTTACCATGTTACGTTAGGTAAGGCTACTTTAGATTAGGTTATTTAGGTTAGAAGCTTAGATTTAAAGTGACGTAAGCTAGGGGGTTAACCTTTGCATGGTCCATTTTAAGAAGGAGGATAATAGTAAGTTTCACGAACTCAGAAAACTCTCAGGAGTAGATTTGCTTTCCCCCCAAAACAACCTCCAGCTGTGAGTGAGGGCAGCCTAAATCTGTCGCCGACACACACTGAAGAAGACAAACTTTTGCTAGAATTCCTTTGATCTCTCTCTCTGTGAAAGTCTCAAATGCATTAAGAAACAACTCAGTAACTTAAGTAACCAAGAGGGAAGAGAAAGAGGAAAAGAAATGTTGTGTGAGGAGAGGGATAGATTATTTTCTTCCATACTGTGCAATATTATTTTCTACTATCATATACTGAAGGCGTAAGTGAGGGATATCTCACACACACACACGAGTCCACACTTTCTCTCCCGGTATTATGCCTCTTGGACGTGGTCGTATTCTCATGTATGGGTGACACAATATGTGGCTGTCAACACGAGAACAATACCCCAGCTGACACAATGGTATTTGAATCCTGTGGTACTTTCGTCTGGGGTGTGTTTAGAATATGTCCTTGAAAACTGGAGGTCGGGTTTATCCCCCACTCCTAAACCACTTTCTACCGGAACAACTGCACACCTGAGTCATGGAGAGATAATAAACACGAAAATACAGTGGTAGTCATACAGTGTTACGGGTGATATATTGATACAGTGGTAGTCATACAGGAATACAGTGTTACGGGTGATATATTGATACAGTGGTAGTTATACAGGAATACAGTGTTACGGGTGATATATTGATACAGTGGTAGTCATACAGGAATACAGTGTTACGGGTGATATATTGATACAGTGGTAGTTATACAGGAATACAGTGTTATGGGTGATATATTAATACAGTGGTAGTCATACAGGAATACAGTGTTACGGGTGATATATTGATACAGTGGTAGTTATACAGGAATACAGTGTTACGGGTGATATATAGATACAGTGGTAGTCATACAGGAATACAGTGTTATGGGTGATATATTAATACAGTGGTAGTCATGTGAATACAGTGTTACGGGTGATATATTGATACAGTGGTAGTCATACAGGAATACAGTGTTACGGGTGATATATTGATACAGTGGTAGTCATACAGAAATACAGTGTTGTTGGGTGATATATTAATACAGTGGTAGTCATACATGAATACAGTGTTACGGGGTATATATTGATACAGTGGTAGTTATGGAATACAGTGTTACGGGTGATATATTGATACAGTGGTAGTTATACAGGAATACAGTGTTACAGGTGATATATTGATACAGTGGTAGTCATACAGGAATACAGTGTTATGGAAGAGAATATTGATAGTGGTAGTTATGCAGGAATACAGTGTTACAGGTGATATATTGATACAGTGGTAGTCATACAGGAGTACAGTCAGTCCCCAGTAGGAAGGGGTGAGGTCATAGATGCCAACAATTGATTATGACTATAATATATTCACTAGTATACTACATAAAGCACAAGAACAAAATATACCATACAGAAAAATTACAGTAGGTAAATAATTAAATCATGGTATCGAGGGGAAAGTTATAAATTGGATAAAATCATGGCTCACCGATAGAACGCAGAGGGTCAGCGTAGATGGTGTTAAATCTGAGTGGGGCCGTGTAACCAGTGGGGTTCCCCAGGGGTCAGTACTAGGTCCAATCTTGTTCATAATCTACATAAACGATCTAGATATTGGGATCAGCAGTGACATAAGCAAGTTTATGGATGACACCAAAATAGGGCGGCAGATTAATTCAGGGCAGGATGCAATGCATTACAGGAGGATCTAAATAAACTGCAGGGTGGTCCGAAAATGGCAAATGAAATTCAACACCAGCAAGTAAGTACTTAATATTGAAGAACAAATACTGATAATGTACAGCCTTAACAACATCAACCTAGAGAAGTCGACTTGTGAAAGAGACCTAGGGGTACTTGTAAGCCCGGACCTACGGCCTAGAAAATAGTGCGTTAATGTTCGAAATAAGGCAAACAGAGTATTGGGTTTTTTATCTAGAAGTGTAAGTAACAAGAATGCAGAGGTCTTATTGCAACTATATCTTGCGCTAGTCAGGCCGCACCTCGATTATGCGGTTCAGTTCTGGTGCCCCTATTATAGAATGGATATAAATTCACTAGAGTCGGTGCAGCGAAGAATAACAAAAATGATTCGGGGACTTAGAAACCTTCCTTATCAGGATAGGTTAAAGAAACTTAACTTGCATTCCCTAGAAAGACGAAGAGTGCGGGGAGATATGATAGAAATATTTAAGTGGGTGAAATGAATCAATAAAGGGATATAGATAAAGTTCTTATAATATCCGAGCAGGATAGGACTCGGAGCAACGGTTCAGTTGGATAAGTTTAGGTTTTAGGAGGGAGATAGGAAGAAACTGGTTCACAAATAGGGTGGTGGACGAGTGGAACAAGCTTAGCAACTTTGTAGTAAGTTCGGGAACTCTGGAAAGTTTCAAAAGGAGGCTAGATAGATTCATGGATGATAGAGAGTGGTAGTAACTCTCCACAGGAGGTGCCATGCACAGGCCAACCGGCCAATTGCAGACTCCTTATTTTCTTATGTTCTTATGTACTCCAATAAGCGTATTATAACTGGGGTATTTTTTATAGTATGTTACAACAGTATAATGGTGGAGATGACAACACTGACGGTGATACAGTGTTACTCTGTGAACTGTATACATTACTTGAGGTAACTTGTGTAACGTGTCACAACAGCCAATACCCGCGATTAATATTATTGGGATGACCTGATTATTAACCTTAACACTAATCTAACCTAACGCCAAAGGTAGCATTTATCATGTGTAATAAGCTGGTGAGAACTAAACTATTACTTGAAATGAGTCGTACAATCTAGCTCAATAACCATTAATTAAGGCTTACGATGTGCACTTGTTTCTGTGTTGGTAAACGAGAGTGAAATGTGTTTATTGTGCGGAACCGTTAATGAGGTGCAGCTACCCTCAAAAAGTGTTAGCGGTAGTACGCATTGAGGTAGGGCAACCGTGCTGGGCGGCCAAGTGAGTCCATTGTAGCAAGTGAAAGTTGTGTTGTCTACCCCGTATGCTGTGCTCTCTACTGCTGCTCTTTAACACCAGGTATAACCTGATAAATGCTCATATTTGTTGTCGCAACAGCGTTATTCAATTTCTAGACGATCATTTCTACACCCAAAAACACACAAAAAAGAGCAAGACAACCTTGAGAAATATTGGAGACATGATGTAATATTATGTGGTGTAGTGAACGTGGTGGCAACTAGCGGTAGGAGGGTGTGGGTGCCTGACTCCTGCCTGGCTCAGTCACAAGCGTCCAGCCACCGAGGTGACAACACCTCATCCACCTCGCCCCGCACCCGACGTCCACGAGACCTTACACAGACACTGGATGCGAGTCTTTCTCTCAAGTTATAACTTCTGATTCAAGTATTCATTGCATATCTGATGCTGAGGAGCCTTGGAAGGTGGAGGAGGACCCTCGTCGTCTGGAACAGCTTTCGTTTTTCTTGTAACTTTTCTCAAGTGTCCAACGTTTTAGTTTCACTTATGCACTGAAATTTGATTCGCTCGAGGTTTACAATATTCAGGATACTCTCGCGTTCCTTGATGTTTTCAGCATCATGTTGTCCCTGACGAGCTGAAACTTTGATGGAACTTAAGTTACCCGGAAAGTTCCGATAATACTTTTGCTTTCATTGTACTTATTTCAGTGTTCATAATATCCCTACTAGACTCAAACTCGAATAATTTAAGACTAAAGTCACAAGATACAACCTTTGAGTGGCAGGCAGTAACTTTTGACGTCTGAACATCACAGTGATCGTATGTGGCTTTTATAATTGTGCGAACGTTCTGTTGCAGGTCTCGGCTGAATATGCGGATCAGCAGTCCAGAATAGACAGACCCTTTAGTACCTCCACTCACTTTATTTTCCGCCTCGTGGCGTCAACAAGAAATGCAACAGTGGGTTTTAGCGTTGCTTTTCTGAACCCTTTCTGTGCTCCCCCTCCCCACACACGTGATCATGAAGCGTCTGGTGGTATCAACTTACCTTCTTATGATCAGTCTCTCGCGGGCGACTCCTAACCCTCAGCAGAAGTTCCCGGAAGACTTCTATGGCGAGACGAACTCCGGCGTGAGTCCTGGTACAGTATTAACGGATAACGAGGATCTTCCTCCAGGTCCCTTTGGTGACGTCCAAGTTGAGATAAGTCATCCTACGGACTCCTCCATCTCCATAGGATCTCCGGACTTCCAGTTTATTCACGAGTCTGAAGGCAACGCTCCCCTCCACAGTAATGTCGACCTGAGACTCTTATATACTATAATAATGAACGACTCGCATTCGTCTGGCTCCAAACAACACAACAGTAACGGAGGTGTGAACAAGTGTGTTACTGACCTTAGTGGTGTACTCTGTGTCATATGTTCTCGGTAGTATGACAGGTGTAAGCTTAACCCCACATATGATTGTGTGGGGAATTTTTTGATAAAGTTAAGGCGAGCGTAATGTTGGTGTAGCCCCAAGGTTCACACGTTACAGTGACCAAGTCTCTTGGAACGGGAATTACACAACCAACCAACTCAGCACCTGACTCACACCATACACTACCTACCACCAACACCCCCACCAACACCACCACCAACACCACCCCACCCCCACACACCCCCCACCCCACCAACACCACCACCCCCATACCACCCCCCCAACACCACCACCAACACCCCCATACCACCCCCCAACACCCCCACCCCCCAACACCCCCCACCAACACCACCACCCTGCCCCACCCCACCCCACCCCCCATACCACCACCCCCCAACACCACCACCAACACCCCCCTACCCCCACCCCCATACCACCCCTACCACACCCCCCAACACCACCACCCCCACCACCCCACCAACACCCCCACCAACACAAACCACCCCCCCCCCCATACCACCCCCACCACCCCACCCCCAACCCCCATCCCCCACACCACCCCACCCCCACCACCCCACCCCCCCAACCCCCACCCCCACACCCACCCCCCCAACACCACCCCATCCCCCCCAACACCCCCCCACCTCCCAACACCCCACCACCCCAACACCCCCACCACCCCAACACCCCCCACCCACACCACCCAACACCCCCCACCCCCCCACACCACCCCCAACACCCCCACCCCCCAACACCCCCACCCCCCCAACACCACCACCCCACCAACACCACCACCCCCACCACCCCCACCCCCACCAGCAGCACCACCCCACAACACCACCACCACCCCCACCAACACCCCACCAATAGCACCACCCCCACCAACACCACCCCCCCACCCCACCAACACACAGTCACCTACAATAACTAACAGCCTTCTACCTCTCATCCAACAGCTATACCACAGAACTGTTGGTACAAAAGCAACCAGTATGACTGCGGCCTCTCCGTCTCCTGCGTATTCCAGGGTTCGAAGCCCATGGACCTGTGCTCCGGGGGAATGATCTGGACGTGTTGTGTCCCCCGGAACAAGATTGATTCTGTGGACGAGAACCTGGGAGCCATCGGTAACGACGTCGGTGAGTAGGAGCCATGTTGTGTCGTGTTGATGTGTGAGTCATGAGTCATTCTGCCGCATCTGTTGGTCCTGATCTAACCTTGTATTTATAAACTGATGCACTCTATAATGTTTTATACTCCTTTAGCGTTGTTAGTTTGATGTTATGAGGGCTATTCACTCTTAGAACACTATCCTCAAGGCCTGCCACTAAGTAGAATGACTGACGACTTATTCTTTATACTGTACTTCATGGATGTCTGTATCTTTCTTTTATTGGAGGTAACAGACGCCCGTGTTAGTTTATAATGATGATCGATGCCTCTGTCTACGCTATTAAGTTCTGTTGTTCTCTTCACTCCCACCACTCCTACATCACCACCCTGTCTTAAACACTGGAACACCTTAAAGAAATATATAGGTTCGTTTCCTCTGGCATATTAACAATAAGTTTAGTGGTACCAGAGAGATGAACTGAAATGTTGTGATTAGTCTCTGTTTTTATGGTATTTGATTTTTCAGAGTTTCCGAAGATTCAGTGATGTTTGTGGGTTTGTTTTTTTAACTTGGTGTTCAACTTCTAGAGGTTATTATCCCAGTTCACCAAGTTTTAGTTTCAGAAAAATACAACTTATAATCATTAAGAACTATTGTGTCTGTATGTTCAGTCTGACCAACACTATTTCTCTCATGATATTAACGTAATTCAACTGAGTAATATTTTAACCACAATACTCCTCCATTCCATTACCCAATAGAGGATGTCGCTACATAATGTTAGTCGTATACAGTAGTTTTCAGTATCACATCTGTAAGGAGGAACATTCTAAAGGCTGTATCGTAGACGTCAGATATATACAGTCAAGCGGAATATCTCGCCTTAGATGGTGCCATAATTTATTGGACAACCTTGAGGTGCACAAATACAGGGTGATCCAAAAGTCCCCGCAATACTTCACAATGTATTGTTCTACTTACAGTAAAGGTAGGTCTGATAAGTGCAACTATGTAGTCAGTTATTAAAGGTGCACAGGGACTTTTTGATCACCCTGTACTTACAAGCCAGAAATAAATACGAAACACGTAAGTAATATTTTAAGAGGCACGAACACTTACAAGACACATACCCCTTGAGTAACTTAATGAGTGCATCATAAGATGCACTGATAATCTACTTCTTATCGCGCACAAGTACCATCAGGCTACACTCTTCCCTCACTAGATAATTAAGAAGGTAGTCTTAAGACACACTTAAATTTTAGAAGATAAGACTTGAAAAATCTAGCAGGTAGACCCTGAGGCCAGTACCACTAAAACGCCTGAGTGTGAGCAGGAGGCTAGACCAGCTCCTCCCTGTGTAGTGTAGCGAGGGAAGGATGGGCCTATAGCGCTGCCGACTGTCCTCACTGACAGGCCTTTTCTTGGTACGGGTCACAAACTCCTTCTTCACACCCCCGCTGACCCACCCTTCACCCTTATCAGGTCACCACCAGTTCTTCGGTGATGTCAGCAGCCGCCCCAGCTCCTTCAACCACCACCACCAAAGCAGCAGACCTTTTGACCTCCCTAGACCCCCACAGTTTGATTCTGACTTTGATCATGACGACGATAACTTTTTTCCTCACACACACAGACCTTCCTCGATCCTCAGACCACACAGACCTCACGGTAGACCCCAGAGGCCGCCTCACAGACCACAACCACCTTTCCGTCGACCAGAGAGCACGAGACCTGACCACAACTTTGACGATGAATTCAATACTTTCAACAAAAGGCCTCACAATACGTTTAATAACCGCCCTAATAACTTTGACTCGTTCGACAATCGACCTCACGACTTTGCTCGGCCAGGATCTAGTGGCCCTCGTCCGCCGTTTTTATCGACGGGATCTTCCGAGTCGGCTGTTATTCCACCGGGTACGGAAAGTGTGTCGCCTCGTCCATCATCACCAGTGTGTCACATCCACCCTTATTGTTGTTGATGCTTCATAGCGCGTGTTTGCACAGCTGAGATTATGGTGTGGAAAACAGTGGAAGAATTGTACCAAGGTTTTAATCCATTTGTTTAACTATGATGGAGAAGTTTTTGAAAAATTGTTTTGCCTGACGATCTACCAAATACAGAACAGATGTGCCTGTGATAAGTGAGAAAAAAAATCAGTTTTACGTGAGTGTGGTGTTCATGGTGGCGGCCAGTAATAGTGTTCGTGTAAGAGACGTCTCATAAGAGGTGGTTTTGATTGCTCTAATAATTTACAAGAAAGTAAGAGTGTGTTGGCACTCGTGTGAATGTATGAAACAATACTGAATTACTTCATAAGATAAGAACAATAGATGTGTTGCAACATTGACAATAGCAAAACCTAAACGATATTTTGCACCTGAATGAATGAAATATTAGTTCAGACTCATCGAACAATGGGCCAGCACACACCTCATGGTAACACTGTGTTAATCTGAGTGTTGAGAAGATTCCTGAAAAGCGTGTTGCGTAAAAATGAAAAACAAATGTAAAACCAGAGTATTCCCCCAAATTACTTGAGTTGGCAAGTAAATGACCCATAACATCGACTTGGGTTTTCCACTCCCGGAAATCCAGACAATATTGTGCCTCGTGACGTGTGGCCAGTGTGTGGAAACCATTATATGTATTCTGAATATCAAATAATCAGAATCGATTATAATGTGAAGTGTTCCGCAATACAAAGATAACTAATTCTTCAAAGATATATTATAATTTCCAGTATTTCCCTTCTATAATTTCTTCTTAATTTGTTATCATGAAGTGTGTGTGTGTGTGTTGAGTATTGATTGCCACTGACAATGTTCTCACGCTCTCTCCTGCATTATCTTGTCATCTGCTACATCTTGTTCATACTTCCTCATTCCTCTTTGTTTATGTTAATATTATTCTCATTGTTTATCTGCTTCTCCTCTTACGCTTTCTCTTTTTCCTACTTTATCGCCTGGTCTCTCTCTCTCTCTCTCTCTCACTTCCTCTTTCTCTCTCTCTTTCTTGCTCCCTTTCTTCCTCTTTCTCTCTTGCTCCCTTTCTTCTCCTTTCTTCTCCTTTCTCTCTCTCTCTCTCTCTCCTGATAATTGTGTGAATCTTATATCATTGATTTACATAAGATAAACTCCTTCCCATCAGACGCAATAACCAATCCCCTCTCCAATCAGTCAAACGTTAGCTTTCTGGCTTGGTGTTAGCTTTAAGGATAGGTTCATCAGTTAGCTTCCTTCCGTCTCTGTTTCCTCCTATCCTTACACTACTAACCTCTCAGTGTCTGCACCGTGTCTGCTGTCTGCTCCGTGTCTGCTTCTCCTTATCCTTACACCACTATCCTCTCAGTGTCTGCTGTCTGCTCCGTGTCTGCTTCCCCTTATCCTTACACCACTATCCTCTCAATGTCTGCTCCGTGTCTGCTGTCTGCTCCGTGTCTGCTTCTCCTTATCCTTACACCACTATCCTCTCAGTGTCTGCTGTCTGTTTCTCCTTACCCTTACACCACTATCCTCTCAATGTCTGCTGCTGTCTGCTCCGTGTCTGCTTCTCCTTATCCTTACACCACTATCCTCTCCGTGTCTGCTCCGTGTCTGCTTCCCCTTATCCTTACACCACTATCCTTTGAGTGTCTGCTCCGTGTCTGTTTCTCCTTATCCTTACACCACTATCCTCTCAATGTCTGCTCCGTGTCTGCTGTGTGCTCTGTGGCGAGACAATGTGTATGCCATGACACAGAAGGAATTCTAAACGTGATGTCAAAGGCGACACGGTATAAGCAGCACGGAACACCCTGTCATTAAACGCTAGTGACACGGCCTTGGGCGAATACACACCCTCCTTCCCCTCTTCCTCCTCCACTCAACCTTTACCACTGGAGTCACCATCTGTTGTTTATCGTGAGGTTTTATAAGTGGAGGTAAAGGGAGGTTTTATAAGTGGAGGTAAAGTGGGGTTTTATAAGTGGAGGTAAAGTGGGGTTTTATAAGTGGAGGTAAAGTGGGGTTTTATAAGTGGAAGAAAAGTGGGGTTTTATAAGTGGAGGTAAAGTGAGATTGTATAAGTGGAGGTTAAATTAAGCGAATTCACAGATTTTAGTACAGTACCCAGATTTTAGTACAGTCCCAGATTCTAATACAGTACCCAGATTCTAATACAGTACCCAGATTTTAGTACAGTACCCAGATTTTAGTACAGTACCCAGATTTTAGTACAGTACCCAGATTCTAGTACAGTACCCAGATTCTAGTACAGTACCCATATTTTAGTACAGTACCCAGATTCTAGTACAGTACCCAGATTTTAGTACAGTACCCAGATTTTAGTACATACTGTACCTATAGGTTGTGTTGCCTCAGAATAGTGACTTGGCAGGGAAGACAATTACATGGGTCTACAGTTATCAATTTACAGTTAGAGTTGACAATTATGACTTTACAGTTCTGAGTTTACAGTTATGAGTTTACAGTTATGAGTTTACAGTTAGGAGTTTACAGTTAGGAGTTTACAGTTAGGAGTTTACAGTTCTGAGTTTACAGTTCTGAGTTTACAGTTCTGAGTTTACAGTTCTGAGTTTACAGTTCTGAGTTTACAGTTCTGAGTTTACAGTTCTGAGTTTACAGTTAGGAGTTTACAGTTAGGAGTTTACAGTTAGGAGTTTACAGTTGAGTTTACAGTTCTGAGTTTACAGTTCTGAGTTTACAGTTCTGAGTTTACAGTTCTGAGTTTACAGTTAGGAGTTTACAGTTAGGAGTTTACAGTTAGGAGTTTACAGTTAGGAGTTTACAGTTAGGAGTTTACAGTTATGAGTTTACAGTTAGGCGTTTACAGTAAGGAGTTTACAGTAAGGAGTTTACAGTATGGAGTTTACAGTATGGAGTTTACAGTTAGGAGTTTACAGTTAGGAGTTTACAGTTAGGAGTTTACAGTTAGGAGTTTACAGTTAGGAGTTTACAGTTAGGAGTTTACAGTTAGGAGTTTACAGTTAGGAGTTTACAGTTAGGAGTTTACAGTTAGGAGTTTACTGTTAGGAGTTTACAGATGTGAGTTTACTGTTATGAGTTTACAGTTAGGAGTTTACAGTAAGGAGTTTACAGTTAGGAGTTTACAGTTAGGAGTTTACAGTTAGGAGTTTACAGTTAGGAGTTTACAGTTATGAGTTTACAGTTAGGAGTTTATAGTGTTATGAAAGAGTTAATTGTTTTTTAAAAGGTTTGAGAAAAGTCCAATTCCCAGGTAATTTCTTTGTCTTGTGTTTTGTCTTTGTTTGGTGTTTGTTTGATGTTTGTTTGTTTGTTTATTTGTTTGTTTGTTTGTTTGTTTATTATGGTTGCATTTTGTTTTCTATTTTATTATTTTATCTGGTTTTTTTTCGAGTATATTTTTTATTTTTACACTAATTTCTGTTTTCTCTTTCTCTCTTTTTATTGCTCTTAGTGTTATTATTAGTAGTTTATATTGTTTTTCCCTCGTGTGTGTGTGTGTGTGTGTGTGTGTGTGTGTGTGTGTGTGTGTGTATTAATTCAAGTTCCTCTTTACCTTCTGTACATAGTAGATTATCCCTCCAAAATTTGTCTATAGTTGCTTCTGCTCAAATCACCTGTACTCTAACTAGCCTTATTTGCGTCGTTAAAGCACCTATCCTATACACTGCTAGAGGAGGAGGAGGGGTTGGTCAGGAGGAGGAGGAGGGGTTGGTCAGGAGGAGGAGGAGGGGTTGGTCAGGAGGAGGAGGAGGGGGTTGGAGGAAGAGTGGGAGGGGTTGGAGGAGGACCACCACCCCGACCCTCCCTCTATAAACGTCACAAGCCCCCACGACAATAATCTCAGCGAGTCACAACATTTTCACACCATTAGCGTTACAACATGTGATTTGATCTGTGTGCTCTCAGCTGCCTGCGTTACCACACCCAAAAGCGGGGGCGGCTGTTGCTGTGTCACGACCCGCTCTATCTAGCTACCATTCCCTCTGATCCCACCATCCCAGTTATTGCATCTAGTCTGCCACCACCAACCTCTACTACTCACCACTACTCATTTACTCAATTTTACCCACCTTTCTACTCCACCCCCACCTGACCTCTACCTCCCCCGCCTAACTGTAAATTTAATAATCAAAGCTCTCATTTATTTCCTAGTCCTGTTTCCCCTAGAGATATGGGGAGATGAGTGGGGAGGTGGATGAGTGGGGGAGGTGATGAGTGAGGGGAGAGGGGAGGTGGATGAGTGGGGGAGGATGAGTGGGGAGGTGATGAGCGAGAGTGGATGAGTGGGGGGAGGTGGATGAGTGAGGGAGATGGATGAGGGGGAGGTGGGATGAGTGGGGGAGGTGGATGAGGGGAGGTGGAATATGTATGTGGATGAGTGGGGGAGGTGGATGAGTGGGGAGGTGGATGAGTGGGGAGGTGGATGAGTGAGGGAGGTGGATGAGTGTCCTACCATAGTCCCTCACTTGTAAATCCATATTCTCTCTCTCTCTCTCTCAGATTTTTTTTTGATGGATTTTGTATAAATGGTCAAGATTCCCCCCCAGATTTTAAAGGATTGTGTTAAAACTGGACATTCTCTTTGTGCTGACCCTGATAGTGAATGTGAAGTGATTTACAGTAATTGGTAGTTTAGAAGTGAAGATAATAAGTGATTTACCATGGCTGTAAAAAATGAAGAAGAATGAATGACGTATTTGATCTAATGTTTATGGAAAGTTAGACGAACAGTAGTGAGAAAAAACTGAAGAATATAGAAATAACGCCAAAGAACTGTGTAAAGTGACCATAAAATGAAGAAATTATTTAATATAGTGATAAAGTAGGAGAAATAAAAGAAGGATCAATGAAACTGGAGAACTAGTGAAGAAGAAGGGACTAAGGAGAATAAAACAATATTTCAACTTAGAGAAAAAATCTAATAAATCAGGAAAATCACAGAAAATTAAAAAGAAAATTGTATAACATTCCAGGAAATGAATAAGAAAGATTAAATCCAAACAGTGTAATGAACTAGGAAAAAAATTTTGAAAATATACAACTTGATAAATCATGTAAAAAGGCATAACAAACACAAATCACAGTGAGAAAGAAAATGAGGTATCGAACCCTGGTATCCACACTATAATCTCGGCAACTGGCACCGCGCGCTCCACCACACACACACACATCATCTCACACACACACACACTCACTCATCTCCACCCACTCCACCTCCACCCACCCACTCCACCCACCCACCCACCCACCCACCCACCCACCCATAGCCGCCCTCCTCCTCCTCCCTGCTTGTCTACACATGATGGAGAAATCCTCAACAAAGCTTTTATTTCCCGTCTAATAACACGGAGGAGTGTGGCAATGAGAGCACCTGTGCACATAAATTGCTTTAGAAATACACATAAGAACACCTGTTGATTTAGGCCGCCTGTACCACATGAGTAGCCAACCGTAAGGCATTGTGTGTAGAGGTAGTTCAGTTTGAGGCAGTTCAGAGGCACTGCAACTAAAGACACTGTAACTATAGGCCCTGCAGCTAAAGACACTGTAACTATAGGCCCTGCAGCTAGAGACACTGTAACTCGAGGCACTACAGCTAGAGACACTGTAACTAGAGGCACTGCAGCTAGAGACACTATAACTATAGGCACTGCAGCTAGAGACACTAACTATAGGCACTGCAGCTAGAGACACTGTAACTAGAGGCACTGCAGCTAGAGACACTGTAACTCGAGGCACTACAGCTAGAGACACTGTAACTAGAGGCACTGCAGCTAGAGACACTATAACTATAGGCCCTGCAGCTAGAGACACTGTAACTAGAGGCACTGCAGCTAGAGACACTGCAGTTATAGGCACTGCAGCTATAGAGGCACTAGGTTTTTTAGACTGCCCTATTGGAGATAAACTTGCATCTCTGTCCTCCAATATTTTGAGATACTGCACCTGAGCTTTGGTCAGTGTTGCATTGAAGTGATATTTCAGTATTAGTCAGCCCTCACAACAGTTGTCAGCCCACGCATTATGAGTCAGCCTACGAAGTATTTTTTTTAGCCCACGCAGCATTTATTACTTCACAAAAGCACACGAGGCGTCAGCACACATACACACAGTAGTTGTCAGCTCACATCAACACACAACAGTAGTTTAGTCGATGCACCGTACAGTACAGTAGATGAATCACTTTCCTATGTTGTCTTCCTAGGATACACGGCCTTGACTTTGCTATACCTCTGTACCTTATGTTTTAGTACCTCTCACGTACCACTGTACCTCTCTCACTTACCATTATACCTCTCTCACCTACCAATGTACCTCTCTCACTTACCACTGTACCTCACTCCTGTCCATTTTACTCTTCGTATAACTTACACGTTAACAGCTGTTTGCACGTGACAGTGATTCTCATTGTTTACTCTAGATATTAGTTAATGTTTTCCATAATATGGTTTTATCTATATTTCCTGTGTTTTATTTTTATTTCATGTTTTAATGTATTTCATATGTTTTATAGTTTTATTTAATGATGTGCATACGGACCACAGCCTCGGCTTCCTTGACTTTGTTCATACCTCCGTTGAGTGATCTTGTGTGTGTGTGTGTGTGTGTGTGTGTGTGTGTGTGTGTGTGTGTGTGCAGTGCCCCCAGCTGATTTTTTTAGACGGAATTATCATTTTTAACCTTAGAATAGATGACATCGTAAGTACAAACTCAACAACTAAAGTATCTAGGTAGTGAGTAGTGTGTGTGTGTGTGTGTGTGTGTGTGTGTGTGTGTGTGTGTGTGTTCGTTCCTTATGCAGTTCCACATTTTTTACGAGTTAAAGTTTGGTAGGGAGGTGCGGGTGGCTTAGGGGAGGGTCAGGTACTGTCCCTCCACCTGGGTAACTCAACTAGTACTAATAATAATAAACATCGTAAGGTCTCAGTGTATATCCGACGCCATCTTGGCCGTGACCTCTGTGCCATAGGTAAAGTGAGTTAGTTATAGGGTGTAACACTTATAAGGCTCCGTTACAGCGTCAGGTAAGGCTCATATCTCTGTAACAGTGAACGCGTTTGTTGGTAAATATCTCGGCGTGACGTCCTCGGTGGCACAAACGTTACCATCGTTACTCAACTGGTGTTATTAGCACAGTCCCCCCCCCGCTCGCCCGTGACGTAAGAGCAACGCCCATCTACACGCTGTGACAATAGGTGTAGGTGTAACGCAATAATACATTATCCCTGATATTATTCTGTTGTTATTAACAGTGTTACGAGCTATGTGGAATGTTCTTAGGTTAAATAGGTTAGGTTAGTTTAGTTTAGGTTAGGTTAGGACAGGACAGGACAGGACAGGTTGGTTTAGATTAGGGTAAGTGAGGACGGGGTTGGTTAGGTTAGGTGAAGTTAGGTTAGGACAATGTAAGGTAGGTTAGATTAGGGTATTTTTGATTAGTTTAACTCTATTTACCTCTAGTTATGCTTTACTAATGACTCAAAAATCCGACGCATCTAACAGGGTCACTATGGCAGTATATATATGTAACGAATAATACGGTGTCATAATTACACACTTACAATTGTCGCTAAATATATTAAAATCTTACGGCCAGTTGAGTAGGAATTGTCGTAAGTGTGAAGCCTTTGTTAATGTAGGTTCGACAATGTCTTGAGAAAGTGATTAAGTGATCGTAAGTGTCAAGTGGTTAAGTTGTAAGTGTCAAGTGGTTAAGTTGTAAGTGTCAAGTGATCGTAGGTGTGAATTCTCTGGACTTTCATTTACAGAGTCGTTTATAAGAGAGAGAGAAAAAAGTGGATAACAATCACATGAGGCGGAGGAAATGTTTTAGAGATAGGAGTGAGAGAAAGGTAAATAATTGAGGAGGGGTACAGTAGAGAGAGTCAGAGAGAGCAAAAAGTTGAAGGTAATTGCAGAGCTTCTAGAATTCAATCCGTCAGGAGCCGAAATTAAATTAAAAAAAATACTAGTTAAGTATCACTAGAACTCAACCACATGTCATAACGTTAGGGAAATTTTGACTGCACTTTTAAAAATAATGGGAGGGGGGGAGGGGAAGGGGGTGGGGTGGGGAGGTAAAATTATAGTAACAAGAAAAGTGAATGTGGTGCAGATGGACGAGTCATATTGCCCGCAGTTGACATTCATTCGCGTAGGAGGGAGTGGAAGCAGGTAGTGAAGGTGTTGGTTAGTTTTAGGTTAGGTTAGACGAGATATGGTTAATAGAGACGAGATACCGTATATAGTCATGTATAGAAAACCAAGCAGCGAAATACAAAACAGAAACAAAACACAGTCATTTCACACACAAAAACAAATGACTGTTTACGTATTCATTTGTTTATGGGATACAAGTCGTGTTTCGTTGAGTCATATATGTCAATAATACTTTCTTATGTACATTCTATTTAGTGTTTAGGTTACACAATGCAAGTTTCGCTTACATGAGGTGTAACGTATACGTCTCTCAGATGGCCTATGTGAAAGGCACTTGGTTAGAGAGAGGGAGAGAGAGAGAGAGGTGTGTAGTCACTCTCATGCCTCCGACAACCTTAAGATGGCATTTCCGTTTTAATTTCGTAAAAAACCAAACACTTTCTATTTACCAACATTGATCTCATATTGCGTAATATTTTCATCTCCTCTCTCTCTCTCTCTCTCTCTCTCTCTCTCTCTCTCTCTCTCTCTAGTTTATTTTATCACCCGTGTATTATTCCGTTCAGCTAAGTGTGATACATTAGCACATCGCATAATCGACATCCGGTTTGTGTTTTACGACATTGGAGATTTTAACGCGCACTGATAGTAATCCTAATAGCCGTCACGAGAGTAATTATAACTTGTATTACCTAACAATAACAATGTAATAAGCTCTTTAACACAAGTTGATAGTTGAGGACGCGATACATTACAGGTAGAGTTGCTAGGCTTTCAAACGCTTCTATATCCATCTCAAGTCTTGTGTGTTCCTGTGATGTTTGTACGTTACAGGTGTCATGTTTACCTGGCGATACAGTAAGGTGTTGATTATGTAAGTTAATATAATATGGAGGCGTTTGTGGTCTAATTATACGTAACATAGAGAAGAAAAGTGATTTTTTTTTTTTAAGTTGATACGATTTAACTTCTTCATAATCTGGAAATAAGGAAGAAATGAGGAAATATGGGATTAAATTTAATAAGTGTGTTTAGTGCTGTTGATTGTTACTACAGTAGTTAGTTACTTCCACCTGGCCAGGTCGGACAGGTTCCTGCCATTGCGCCATGTGGAAAATTTTTCCCCTGTCACCTCCTTGGACAGTGGAAATCATAATAAGGAGTGAAGGACAAACAGCTTGGAACAGACTTGGAGCACAGGGAGAAGCTTATGTGTGTGTGTGTGTGTGTGTGTGTGTGTGTGTGTCATGTTCTGTATATAGTTCCTGGTGTGTGTCACAACCCCAAGGTTCTGTGTGTCATGCACCCAGCATGTCTCTCATATAACTTGTGTGTGTGTCATGTCTCTGGGGACAGTCTCTGTGTGTGTGTCATGTTCCCTGTATAGTCTCAGTGTCAAGGCAATCTCTGTATAGTTCTGTGTGTGTGTCATGTTCCCTGTATACCTGTGTGTGTGTCATGTTCCTGCATAGTTCTGTGTGTGTGTCATGTCTCTGTATAGTTCTGTGTGTGTGTCATGTTCCCCTGTATAGTTCTTGTGTGTGCTATGTTCCCTGTATAGTTCTGTGTGTCATGTCTCTGTAGTCTCTGTGTGTGTCATGTTCCCCCATAGTTTTGCAAAATGTTCCCTGCATAGTCTCAGTGTGTCACACCCCAGGTCTGTGTGTGTCATGTTCCCCTGCAGTTAGTTCTGTGTGTCATGTTCCCTGTAGTCTGTGTCATGTTCCCTGTATAGTTCACAGTGTCATGCACCCCTGTATGTTCTCAGTGTGTCACACCCTGTATAGTTCTGCACCCTGTAAGGCCCTGTGTGTGCTGTGTTCCTGCATAGTTCTCAGGTGTGTCATGTTCCTGTATAGTTCAAAAATGCCCTGTATAGTTCTGTGTCACGCAATTCTGTAGACAGTTCTGTGTGTGTGGTCACAAATTGTATAGTCTGGTGTGTCATGTCTCTGCATAGTTCTGTAGTGTGTGTTGCGTCTCTGTATAGTTCTGTGTGTGTGTCAGAGTCCCCTGTATGTCTGTGTAAAAACATGTTCCCTAAGGTTCCAGGGGCAAAAGTCATGTTCCTGCATAGTTCTGTGTGTGTCATGTCTCTGTGTAGTTCTGTGTGTGTGTGTCATGCACCCTGTATAGTTCTGTGTGTGTCATGTTCTGTATAGTCTCCAGTGGGCATGTTCTGTATAGTTCTGTGTGTGTGTGTCATGTTCCTGTATAGTTCTGTGTGTGTCATGTTCCCTGTATATTCTGTGTAGGGTTATGTACCCTGTATAGTTCTGTGTGTGTCATGTTCCCATAGTTATGTGTGTGTGTGTGTGTGTGTCATGCAATTCTGTATAGTTCTGTGTGTGTGTCATGTACCCTGTATAGTTCTGTAGTGTGTGTCATGTACCCTGTATAGTTCTGTGTGTGTGTCATGTTCCCTGTATGTTCCGGTGTCATGTTCCCCTGTATAGTCTCTGTGTCATGTTCCCCACAGTCTGTGTGTGTGTCATGTCCCTGGTGTGTGTTCTGTGTGTCATGCAACTTGTTAAACTTGTGTGTGTGTCATGTTCCCTGTATGTCTCTCAGTGTGTCGCCAAGTTCTGCATAGTCTCTGTGTGTGTGTCATGTTCCCCGTATAGTTCTGTGTGTGTGTGTGTGTGTGTCATGTTCCCCTGGTATAGTTCTGGTGTGTGTGTGTGTGTGTGTGTCATGCAAATCTGCATAGTTCTGTGTGTGTGTCATGTTCCCTGTATAGTTAAGGGTGTGTGTGTGTGTGTGTCATGCACCCTCTGCAACTCTCTATGTTCTGTGTGTCACAAAAACTGATAGTTGTGTGTGTGTGCTGAAAAATTCTGTATAGTTGTGTGTGTGGTGTCAAGTGTAATCTTGTATAGTCTCTGTGTGTGTCACAAAATCTCTGTATAGTTATGTGTGTGTGTGTGTGTGTCCATGTAACTTGTATAGTCTGTGTGTGTGTCATGCACCCCTGTGTGTGTCATGCACCTGCATGAAGTTCTTGTGTGGGCCATGTCCTGTATAGTTATGTGTGTGTGTGTGTGTGTCAGTGTACCCTGTAGTTCTGGTGTGTGTGTCATGCACCCCATAGTTCTGTGTGTGTGTGTCATGTTCCCTGTATAGTTATGTGTGTGTGTAAAAATGCACCCCAGATAGTTCCTGTGTGTGTCATGTACCCTTACATTCTCAAAAATGCACCCCATAGCTCAAAAACCTGTATAGTTCTGTGTGTGTGTCACAAAATTCTGTATAGTTCTGTGTGTGTGTCATGTCTCTGTATAGTTATGTGTGTGTGTGTGTGTCATGTCTCTGCATGTTCTGTGTGTGTGTGTCATGCACCCCTGTATGTTCTGTGTGGTGTGTCATGTTCCTGTATAGTTATGTGTGTGTGTAAAAAGTCATGTCTCTGCATAGTTCCTGTGTGTGTAAAATGTTCCCCATAGTCTCTGTGTGTGTATCATGCACCCCTGTATAGTTCTGTGTGTGTCACGCACCCTGTATAGTTTCAGGTGTGTCATGTACCCCTGTATAGTTCTGTGTGTGTGTGTCATTGCACCCTGTATAGTTCTTGTGTGTGTGTCATGTGCACCTGCAGAATTTTGTGTGTCATGTTCCCTGTATAGTTCTGTGTGTGTGTCACGTACCCTGTATAGTTCTGTGTGTGTGTCACGTACCCTGTATAGTTCTGTGTGTGTCATGTTCCCTGTTTGGTAGCTGCCTAATACCTACTACCAGATAATTAGAAGTACAGGTACAATAATTTCGTAGTGGAGACAGGCTAAATTTTCTTTCATGTACAATACTGAGTCTCCTCACTTTATACTGTATACGAATACATTGCATAGGGACACACACACACACACACACATGTATACAGTATATATATATATATATATATATATATATATATATATATATATATATATATATATAGTAGTGATATTAAAAGTTGCACGACTCGATGCTGGAGAAGATAAATAGGGGGTTGTTAAGAACACTTTCACCCTTGTTTACCCAGAGGCAATACAGTGTTAAGCAACCTCCCCCCCCCCTCCTCCTCCTGTGCCCCCCCCTCTCCCTCCTCCCTCTCTCTCTCTCTCACTGTCTTCTTCTCCCTGACCACCTGGTCCAGCTGCCGCGGGTATTATGAGGCATCTTACCGTACTGCCGCCCGTCTCTCAGGGGTCCTCGCCGCTCACCTCACGTCAGTTTTACGCTAAAGTTTATTCATGAAATCCATCTCTGTATATTATTGGGGGTATATTTCAGTTGTTCACGAAAGAAACTCCTGTAAGTGATCGCTAACACTGTACGGTAAGCGTCGACACCATCCTCAAGCACTATAATTTGTTAACTTAACACACCATCGTTATGCTCGCGCCGCCATTCTTGCTCTCTCTCCTTTGAGTCGTTTTAACACCCAAAAAATTTAGCTTATACCGGATAATTATTTTTTTGTGAGTCTCGTTCGCTTTTCCTCTGGCTGCAGTCTGGCTCGTGTATGACTAATAATTATCGAGTTTCTTTTGATGTTACTAAAAATTAATGTCATTTTACCGAGTTGTTTTTTCTAGTTTTTCACCAATAGTGAGGGTTGGCGGAGGAGTGAGGTGGTGTTATTTTGGGTGTATTATTTAACAGCAGTGTAGAGAGGGAAGGACCTACACCCACACGTGCCGCTGCCTGGCGGGTGCACTTACTGTATATGGTACACCTGTCAAGTTACTTCACTCCTCCCGCATACAACCTCTCAGTACCTCGTTGAATCGTTACCTAATCTCTTACGTATAGGGAAGCTTCGATAACTGGGACTTTCACTTGATGTTCTTGGTGGTTTATTTGGTATAACTGGAGCACAATAAACCTCGATGGAGTGAGATAAACAAGTCCACATGAGCAGTGTCTATGACGCCTCGCTGTTGTCAGGTACTGTGTGGAAACATTGACTATTGTCTCGTCGTCTGCTGAAGCGTTGTTTACGATGATATTTAGATCTCTGGTGTCCTTTAGATGAGCACAGCTCCAGTAACCACCGAGAAAATCCAGAGCACTCTCTCAGGCAGCGTGACGAAGGATAGGTGTTGGGAAGGATACACTCACTCGACCTGAAGGACAGTCAGTGCCTCAGTGGAGTCCGTCACCTTCACTCTCCACGAAAAAGTTCTTTACCGCGACGACTGTCAGGTGTGAGACGCTAGACTTAACAAGGACAAGGACTGTCAGTGGCTACAAAACTGTTCACCCAAAATAATATAGACTTTTTCTTCCCGAGTTGTTGTAACTTAACACCAACCTACACACCGAGACTCTTGTGTAGTACCGAATAGTGACTTCTGGCGACTGATATTAATTTTTCATGGGAAAATAAGGTGGTGTCATTTACGTGGGTGTTGCAATCAAGAGCCTACAGACACACTCTCATCATCACCTGTAGATGAATCATGAGAATGTAATGTTGCATCCTCAAGTTACATCCACGTGAGTTAGGTTCTGTCGTCGTTGACTCTGGACGTGTTACATCGTTAATGGTAATGACGATAAGGTGTACGAGTCAAGCCGGTGCACTGAGATGATGATGATGTGGTGGAATTAGTGGTAATCAGACTACCAACACAGAGCAACAGCGGTGAAGGTATGGTCAAGCTGGTGATTTTAAAAGGATTCCTGTAGAATAAACTCGTGTTGAAGGTTCAGGCGTCTTTTGGCTGGTGGAGTGATGGCGTTGAAGGCTTCTACCCTGACGGGATTTTTTGCGTTACAAATATACGCATTCACGGCGTTGAAGGTTCGGTCACGCTCGTAATTTGAAGTGATATTTTGCGTTTTGCGTTCTCCGAGTCGTTACCTACGACTCAGAGAACCTTGAGGCGGTGGTTTTTATTTCTCCAGTGGGAGGGAAGTAATCGTGTGTGATTTTATACGTTGGAATTTTGTCCTGGGATAATTTTCCTATTTTAATATAAGAATTTTAACTTATTATTTCACTATTTATCAGTTTACTCGCCGTTCTGGCGGTTGGTCTAGTTTTTGTTTATTCGTTACAGACTTTATTACCCAGTGTTAGTAGAGGAGGAAACTGGAGTACCCTTCTCATACGTATCCCCAGCTGGACCTGGAACCCAGGACACCATGGTGAGAGTTGCTCGTGTTGCCGTTGTACCACATAGCCTCCAGGAGATATTTGCCCGATTCTTTGTTTTAACAGTGACGTTGTATTTCCCGCAAGGTATATTTTCTTTTTGTTCATTCGCTAATGTGGGTCATTACTGTTATGGTCAGTGAAACACACACACACACACACACACACACACACACACACACACACACACTCACTCCACCCCACCTACCGTTACACCGATAAGCATCATTATATGAATTAGCTTGGCTAAAAAGAGAGAAACTGTCACAGTGGGCGTGGGAGGAACACCAGGTTTAAAAGACCCAGAAAAAGAGAGAGAGAAAGAGGGGGGGGGGAGAATCATTTGTGTTCGAGCAGAGATATATGATGTCATCGTTGGGCGTGAGAGTGAGGAGGAAACTGGAACGAGGAAGTGTGTGTGTGTGTGTGTGTGTGTGTGTGGGCGTTATGTACGTACGAACTCACTGGTCAGCTCGGACGTAAACACTTATTTTCTCAGCGTCATGGATGTTAAGAGACTTTTCGTTGTAGTGCGAGAATCTATTAGTGTCACTTAGCATCGAACAGTGTCAGTTTTATCATTATACAGTCTAATAACGAGTGCCAATTGTCATAAAGATGTGTCAATTGTTATAACGGAGTGTCAATTGTCATAAAGGTGTGTGTCAATTGTTATAACGGAGTGCCAATTGTTATCGTTTTACGTTCCTTGTGAGAGATTACCCGAAAGAATTAAATTGCAGTATACAATAACCTGGATTACGTCTGAATTATACATTAATTACTTGGATCACTTGATGATTAAACCCTTGGCTTAATTTACCCAGTGCTACTTATGGGGTTAGGTTAAAGTAAATTACGTAAAGTTAGATTTGGTTAGGTTAGGCTTGTCTAGGTTAGGCTAGTGTGGTTAATCTTCGCTGATTTACTGTAACTGTACCGTATCATTGACTCGCTGTAACTGTACCGTATCGCTGACTCACTGTAACTGTACCGTATCGCTGACTCGCTGTAACTGTACCGTATCGCTGACTCGCTGTAACTGTACCGTATCGCTGACTCGCTGTAACTGTACCGTATCGCTGACTCGCTGTAACTGTACCGTATCGCTGACTCGCTGTAACTGTACCGTATCGCTGACTCGCTGTAACTGTACCGTATCGCTGATTCACTGTAACTGTACCGTATCGCTGACTCGCTGTAACTGTACCGTATCGCTGACTCGCTGTAACTGTACCGTATCGCTGATTCACTGTAACTGTACCGTATCGCTGACTCACTGTAACTGCACCGTAACTCATTCTGGGCCTCACGATAATGGGGGAAATTAATAACTTCGTAATAAATAAACATCCTCCAATTTTTAACACATACGAACAAAGGTTTCCGGATGCCACCATTATTTGTATTATTAAGTACATGGTGTTATTGCTTCGCTGTTTGAACCATCAGAAAACTAGTAACTCGCTTAAAGACCTTAGTTGTTGTTGAAGTGCTGTAATAACATCATACAGAAATCACTACAGAACCCAGTAACCCTTAAGCAAGACTTAGATGTTGTATAAGTATTCGAAGGATATGTATATTGCAGTTCAGTGGTCAGTCTTCCAATAGTCGCGGCGTTCCTGAAGGTAATTGTCCACCTCTGTTTTAATGGTTCAGTGTTGTCTGTGGTGGCGAGTTGTGAAGAGTCTCTCTCTCTCTCTCTCTCGTTATCCACCTTGACCTCTTTATTTTTGATAACAATACGCATGGTTAACAGAGCCTAGCTGTTGATGACGTAACTGGTGCGTAAATAAAGAGGCGTCTCTCGTGTGTGTGTGTGTGTGTGTGTGTGTGTGTGTAATTGGTGCTATTGTGAGCGTTAGGAAACATCCGTGACTCTCAGATACTCGTACATATAGGAAACATTGATGTATAGGAAACAACCAGGATATATGTTAATGGTCCCTGCATATGAAATAGCTGATGTATACAATATATTTCACCTTCATAGAGTGATGACAACAAAATATCGTACATCCTACTTCCTTCCCACCCTTCATTCCTGTCTCTCTTCCTTCTCTTTTTTTTCCTGTTACTTCTTCCTCTATCTCTTACTATGCTGCTTTCCTCTTTCTGTCTCTGTCTTTTTCTCTCCTTATCTTCTCTCTGTCTGTCTGTCTCTTTTACTACCGTACCACACCAACTTACTTTCTCTCCCTCCTTGATGCCATCTTACGACCTGGATCCTCTCATCTATTTTCCTCTTATTCATTTTTCTTCTATTCTCATTCACTTCTCCGTTCTTCTCTCCTCTGTTGGCTCCTGTGGTAACGTCTGTCTCCTCTGGATCACTTCAACGTAAGTGCTGTTTACGTTCACACCTGTCAATTCTCAGGTACAAATTTTATCACATTCAGGTGTGTGTGTGTGTGTGTGTGTGTGTGTCGGGAGCACGTGAATATTAGAGACCCTTGCTTATTTTACCTGATAAATACACACCCTAAGGCTAAAATAACCTAACCTAACACCCCACAGGTAACGTTATGGGGTAGTTCAATCATGAGGTGGAATAAGCTGGGGAACGTAAATCTTCAGGTGATTCCAGAATTGATCACATCCAGCTGTGTGTCGCCGTCCTATTGGCTGTGAGAACCTCCCCCTCCTCTCTACACACAAGGTCATGGTCAATGTGTTCTTCTGGTTCAAACTTTCAGCGGATGTTCCCTTAAACGTGAGACAAGTTCTTCCGCCACCTGCCAGATCTTGAGGAGAAAATTGACCTTGGTATTTTGTGATATATTTTTGTAAAGAGAAAGGTGTGACACACACACACACACACACAAGGGAGATAATACCGTATACATACATACATACATACATACATACATACATACATACATAAAGTAGACGTCGACAAAATCGTAATTGAATGTGGATGCAGCACAACCTTGAGCTCTAAATAGTGATATATAGAGTTGTACTAACTTGAACACAGACAACAGTGTCCCACCGAGGCCACGTGTATAATTACACTGAAAGAAGCATCCTTGGTGAAGAATGTATTACAGTAACTGTATTTCCCATCACACTGCGGCTGTTTTGTCTGAAATGTGTCACCGGGAGCGTCCTTGGTTCTTGTAATATTCTTGACAAGAGAAAGAGAGAGAGAGAGAGAGAGAGAGAATGTGTCACCCGGCGTCCACCAGGGTAAGAGCCCCGTTCCTGGGTCCTCCTCTGTTTCTCTGACACTTTCTATTCTTCTTCGCGGGATGGTTGAAGGGTGAAGGAGGGAAGTAGAAGAATTGTTGGGGTGAAGAGAGTAAAGGGAAGTGGGCGAGATTAGAGGGGTTGAAAACTAGGGAGAGGCTTGTAGGGGAGAAGGACGAGGGGAGACGGGGGGGTGGAGTGAAGTCTGGAGAGGAAATGAGGAATGTGAGGGAAAATAGGAGAGGAAGGAAGGATGTGAGGAAAAGAACGAAGTGGGATGGTGGTGTGTCAACGGAACAGTGGGAGGGAGGGAGGGGTAGGAGGTAAACTGTGGATATGGAAGGAGGAGGGTAAGAAAGGGAGTAAAGAGGGAGAAAGGGTTGTGGGAAAGAATGGAGGAAGAGGTGCAAAGAAAAGAGTGGGGGGAATGGGAGGGAAAGGGGTACGAGAGAATCTGGGATATGAAGGAGAGAGAGGGGGAGAGAGTGAAGAGGGAGAAAGGGATCTAGGTATGCGGGAGGAAAGGGTTGAGAAAGGAAAAGATTGAGAGGAAGAGGTAAGGGAGGGATGGGTGAGGGAAGTAGTGAGAGAAAGGGAGGGGGTGAGGCCCGGGGAGAGGTAGAGAGGGAGGAGTGAGGAAAAAAGGGGGAAGTGTGAGGGAGGAGAGAAAGGAGGGGGAAGTGTGAAAGAGGGGGTGAAGCCCGGGGAGAGGTAGAGAGGGAGGAGTGAGGAAAAAAGCGGGAAGTGTGAGGGAGGAGAGAAAGGAGAGGGAAGTGTGAAAGAGGGGGTGAAGCCCGGGGTGAGGGAGGGGGAGCAGCAGTAGGTGAGTGGTTCACTTTCCACCTGCCGCTCGACCGGATGACTTGTTTATAACTTTCACTTTTACACAATGTTGTTTTTCTCCGACTCGTCAAACGTTTATCGTACTACTTTTTAGTAACGCAGAGTCAAGCGGGAACTAAACGATGGGAATAAAAACTAAATACCAAAAAGATAAATTAAACGATCGTAGACTCCACGTACAGTATACTGTATGCCTCGCAAGGAAGAACTCGAATACGCGATACAACCTCGAAAGTTTTCAGTCTTCTGGTTTAAAGTGATTAATTGGATCGTGTGTGCAGAGGAGAGGGGCAGAGAGGGCGACTAATATATCTCAGTCAAGTTTTAAATGAATCAGTCAACACCTTCCAGAGTTGAGTGATGTCACCCACTAACATGATGGTCATGTTGACGTGATCGGTTCCTTAATACTGTATTCTCTTACATTTGTTTTGTGAGTATTAATTGCATATATACGAGCACGTCATATATATATATATATATATATATATATATATATATATATATATATATATATATATATATATATATATATATATATATATATATATATATATATATATATATATATATATTAGGGTGGTCCAAAATATCACATATTTGTATACGTTTTCTCCACAAGGTTTATTTTTGTCCATTAGGTACAAAATGCATCCCAGAAAAAAATTGGATCATTTAAAGCATATTTAGAGGTCAATCCAATGTCCTCTTTTTTCCATTTAGTACGTAATAAGGATTTTTCGGGGCTAGATAAACACATTATAAACACATTGTCTTTATTCAGCAAAATATACTATTTAGATTGATAATGAAATAATTGTAGAACTGATGAGATATAAATGAAATAAGTAACTTCATCTGATTAATGGTAACCCTTGTCTGTGTTTCCTGTTTCAACCTGTCATTGTCAGTCCCTATGACTCAATACTTGACTCTTTGCCCTTTCCAAATAGGCAACTAGGCTATATACATTGAAATATACCCAATATAATGTGTTGTGTATATTAAGACTGTATCATGCGGACAAGAAAATTCAGTCCTACACTACAAGTATAATATGCAAAATGGATTGACCTCTAAATGTTAATGAATATGGATAAAATTTTATAGACCTTATCTATGAACCAAATGGACAATTTTAAGGCTTCTGGAGGCAATATATTACTACTTATATTTTTTACCATATAGTTTTGGACCACCCTAATATATATAAATATAAATATATATATATATATATATATATATATATATATATATATATATATATATATATATATATATATATATATATATATATATATATATATATATATATATATATATATATATATATGTATACTCTCATGACCTCGAATGCAATATTATGCGAAATTTCTCTCTAGCAGCAAATTGTATAATGCGTGATGTGTGAATATTAAGTGTTTCATACGCTGTGAAGGCCACAGGTCGCGTGCTTACGTCTTGATGTTGCTGGAGTCATTGAGTTGACTGACGTCAGTAGTGCATTGAAGGTCAATGATGTTGTTTAGGTCAAAGGTCACATACATAAGCCACCAACCACTGTCGAAGGTCATGCATTCTATACCCTGACTACCTCCTTGTCGCACCCCTTGACCACGACCCCTGGCTGCGCCCACACCACGTAATGTACCTTCACCCACACCGTCTACCTCCACCCACTACCACCTGTCTCTGCCTACAACCCATGGCTGAGCTCATGTTTATTGCTTTTATTTTTATTTTGCCTACAACACCTCCATCACTTGGCTACACCGCATATCTAACTCCCCTATTGTTCCTGAGCCCTGACTCTGCACACAGCCCCTGACTCCGCCCACACCACGCCCCCACACCTTTGTCTAAATCTCCCATGTGTCTTGCAGGGTGCGGGGAAACTTACGCCAGGACTAACAGGATCGTCGGAGGAAGCGACACGGCATTCGGAACTCACCCATGGCAGGTGGCCATCATCAAAGAATCATTCCTCAGTAAGCGTATAGCCTGTGGCGGAGCTCTTGTCAACGAGCACTGGGTCATCACCGCTGCCCACTGCGTCGCCACGTGAGTACTAATGCTTCCTGGTTTCTGAACGTGCCTCTTGTTCTTCAGCAAAATGCATTAGTTTCTCCTTTAGGTTATTAGAGAATAGTATCTCTTGGGTTTTTTTTTTGCGTGTTAAGTTCCGTTACCCTGTACTTCCTCTCCTTCCCTCCCCACTCCAGGAGATATCTGTTATATACCACGACCTACTTATCGTGAGCTATGATGCGACATTATTCACCCTAATGCATGACACGGCAACGTCACTTTAGGAGCGTGACGTAACATGGATGACTCGCGTGATGTACATTACATACTATCGTTACTGACAGAGGTATTGATTAAAAACATTCATCACTCGGCATGGCGCCACTCACCTTGACGGATGGTCACTGAAGAGAACTAATAAGAGTCAATCTTTTCCAGCTGTATATTTCTATGCTGGTTTGGATACGCATCCTTCCCATGCTGTAAGCGCCCCATCCCAGTACCAAACGGCCCTCTCCAGATCCTAAACGTTCCTTCCACGCTAAAAACATCCTATTCCGCCCAAGAGGTCCATTTCCAACTACTTAACAACCATTAACAGTCCTTAAAGGCATCATCCATGTCTCTTAAAGGCCCCTTCCCAGGCTCTCGGTGCTTCATTTTAAGTCTCCACTAAGTCTTTTCCACCTTCCACAGAACGCCAATCAGCAGCATGAAGGTGCGCCTTGGAGAGTGGAACGTACACAAGCAGAATGAAAGACTACCGCACGAGGACTTCGAGGTGGCGAGGAAAGAGGTCCATCCGAATTACCAGGCGGCCGACTTCCGGAACGACGTGGCTCTGGTGAAGGTGAAGAGGACGGTCAAATTCAAGGAGCACATCATCCCAGTGTGTCTACCCCAGCAGGGAGAAAGCTTCGTCGGGGACTATGGCACCGTCACGGGCTGGGGACGTCTCAACCACGGTCAGTTCCTGTCAATAGGTTTGTCTTGAACAATAGGAAGTTCTGGACAAAAGGGTATTTGTACATTGGGTCGTTTACCCACGGTCACTGTCCTTCAGCTGGGAGTCATGAAAAGATTGATGCCTTGGACAGAATTGTCTTGGACAGAAGAGCTACTTAGACAGAAGGTTGTCGTCACTGAAATGATGTCATGGAGGTAAGGATCGCTTGGACGGTAGAGGTCACACTTGCTAGAGGGAGAGAAACAACATGAATAGGAGATGAGACCAGATGAAGGTATACAGTAACTTCACATTGGCATATCACCCAAGGGTGTGTGTGTGTGTGTGTGCGCGCGCGCGCGCGCGCATGAGCGCGTGCGTGCGTGCCCGCCCGCCCGCCCGCCCGCCCGTGTGTGGTGGGAGGGGAGATAGTCTCACCACCTGCATTGTAACTAGATCACTGAGGGGTTAAAGGACTTGAGGCCATTAATGATCTCGTAATGAACTACGTAATATGATAACTGAGACAAGTACTATTATGTAACATACAGAATTCGACCTCACTCCAGGCCCTAGGTACTCCAGGCCCTAGGTACTCCAGGCCCTAGGTACTCCAGGCCCTAGGTACTCCAGGCCCTAGGTACTCCAGGCCCTAGGTACTCCAGGCCCTAGGTACTCCAGCCTAGGTACTCCCAGGCCATAGGTACTCCAGGCCCTAGGTACTCAAGCCCCTAGGCTGCTCCAGGCCATAGGTACTCCAGGCCCTGGGTACTCCAGGCCTAGGTACTCCAAGCCCTAGGTACTCCAGCCAGGTGCTCCCAGGCCATAGGTACTCCAGGCCTAGGTACTCAGGCCTAGGCCTCCAGGCCTAGGTACTCCAGGCCCCTGGGCCACTCCAGGCTCCCAGGTGCTCACGCCCTAGGTGCTCCCAAGCCCCTAGGTACTCCAGGCCATGGTACTCCAGGCCCTAGGTACTCAGGCTCTAGGTACTCCAGGCTCTCAGTACTCAGGCTCTGGGTACTCCCCGGGCTCTGGGTGCTCAGGGCTCGTTGCTCAGGCCTTGGGTACTCCAGGCCCTAGGTACTCAGGCCCCTAGGTACTCAGGCCCCTAGGTACTCCAGGCCTAGGTACTCCAGGCCCCTAGGTACTCCAGGCCCTAAGTACTCAGGCCTAGTACTCCAGGCTCTAGGTACTCCCAGGTGTTACTCCCAGAGCCCCTAGTGCCAGGCTCGTGCTCAGGCTCTAGGTACTCCAGGCTCTACAAATGCACTCAAGGCTCTAGGTACTCCAGGCTCTGGGTACTCCAGGCCTAGGTACTCCACGAACTCTAGGTACTCAAAGGCTGGGTACTCCCGCCTAAGTACTCCTGGTTCTAGGTACTCCACGCCTAGGTACTCCAGGCTCTAGGTACTCCCAGGCCATATGACCATGCCTGTTATACACGTTATACCATCGCCCACACGTTGGCCTGTCATACGCGTTATACCTGTCATACACGCGTTATACCTGTCATACACGTTGGCCACCTGTCATACACGCGTTATACCTGTCATACACACGTTACACCTGTCATACACACGTTACACCTGTCATACACGTTGTACCTGTCATACACACGTTATACCTGTCATACACACGTTACACCTGTCATACACACGTTACACCTGTCATACACACGTTACACCTGTCATACACACGGTATGCCTGTCAGACGCGTTATATCTGTCATACACACGTTACACCTGTCATACACACGTTACACCTGTCATACACACGTTACACCTGTCATACACACGTTACACCTGTCATACACACGTTACACCTGTCATACACACGTTACACCTGTCATACACACGTTACACCTGTCGCCACACACGGTATGCCTGTCAGACGCGTTATATCTGTCATACACGTTACACCTGTCATACACACGTTACACCTGTCATACACGTTACACCTGTCATACGCACACATACCTGCCCTACACACGTTACACCTGCCCCCTACACACGTTACACCTGTCATGCCACACGTTACACCTGCCTACACGTTACACCTGCCCCACACACACACACGTTACACCTGCCCCTACACACGTTACACCCTACACACGTGCACCTACACACGTTACACCACCCTACACACGTTACACCATCATACACGTTACACCTGTCATACACACGTTACACCTGTCATACACACGTTACACCTGCCCTACACACGTTACACCTGCCCTACACACGTTACACCTGTCATACACACGTTACACCTGCCCTACACACGTTACACCTGCCCTACACACGTTACACCTGTCATACACACGTTACACCTCTCATACACACGTTACACCTGTCATACACACGTTACACCTGTCATACACACGGTATGCCTGCCAGACGCGTTATATCTGTCATACACACGTTACACCTGCCAGACACACGTTACACCTGTCATACAGATGCCATACCTTATACACAAGGCAAAATCAGGTCATGTATGTTTTAATTTGTCTATTTCTTGTATAATTGTGTAAGTAATGTTATTACTATTTGAATTTTTTTTCTACTTGTGTTACTGTGTCTGCCTGCCTGTCTGTCTGTCTGTCTGTCTGTCTGTCTGTCTGTCTGTCTGTATTTCGCTGGCTTTCTACTTTATTTTCCCTTCTTGCACTTCCTTCCTTCCTTCCCACATCCTTCCAAACCCCCTTTTTACTTTCTTTTATTTCCTTCCATCTGTATTTTCCTATTCCCCCTCTTATTCCACTTCTTTCTTTCTTTCTTTCTTTCTTTAATTCTTTCTATTTTTTTCCCTGGACCATCTTCCTATTTTCTTATCTTCCTCTTTCATGGCTCCTCCTTTATTCCTCTCTACCTCCTTTTTCCTAGCATTTCTCTTCTTTCCTTCCTCCTTCCTGACTTCCCTTCCTCCTTCTTTCTGATGTTTCTTCTCCCTCCTTCCTTTTCCCTCCCTCCCTCCTTCCTTACCTCCCTCCCTTCTTCCTTACCTCCCTCCCTCCTGATATCTCTTCCTCCTTCCCTCTTCTTCCTCCTCCCTCTCTCCCTCCCTCCCTCCTCCTCCCCCCCCCCCCTTAATTCCTCACCCTCTCCTTCCTCTTGTCATTCCTCTGCCTTTCTCCTCACCCCTTCTCTCTATCTCTATATCCTGACCCCCCTCTCTCTCCTCACCCCCCTCTATGACCCCCTCTATGTCTCTCTCCTCCTTACCCCCCTCTATGTGTCTTCTCTCTCTCTCCTCATCCCCCCCCTCTGGTCTCTCTACTCACCCCTTGTCTCTCCTCCTTCCTCACACCTCCTTCGTGTGTCCTTCAGGTATATCACAGACCCCGGAGGTACTGCAGGAGGTTGAGGTAGAGGTCCTGAGAAACGACGTGTGTCAGTCGTGGTTCAAGGCGGCAGGACGACGGGAGACGATTCACGATGTATTCCTCTGCGCTGGCTACGAGAACGGTGGGAAGGACAGCTGTCAGGTATGTTTGGGGGTGGTGGATAATTAAGGTGGGTGTAGGAGAGTTTAAGTTGGTGTAGGTGTGTTTAGGTAGGTGTAGGAGGTTGTAGATGTGTGTAGGTTGGTTCAGGTGAGTGTACAGGGGTGTAGGTGGGTGTGAGTAGGTGTAGATAGTGTAGAGGAGTGTAACTGGGTGTAGATGGGTAGTACAGGATAGAGATGGGTGGTGTAGAGTGTAAGTGTAGATGTATAGTAGATAATACGATGATTAATAACGAAAGGAGTGAATTATAATGTAAATAACTCAAGCTTTAAAACTCCCAGACACGTGTATTCATGTAAATAGCTCTCCAATAGTCTTTGTATATACAGTATGTAAATGAGTAGTTAAGCTAGTGTTTACAGCAGCTTCTATGTGTTTTGTTAGCTTGTGTACAGCAAACACTACTACTGATTGGTGTTTGTAACTCTGTCAAAAAAAGAGCTGAATATGAAGTGTTTTTGTTTTTCTGTATAGCAATGTGTAGTAATGGCGTCACACTTGTCGAGGAAGGAATAATAATAATAATAATAATAATAATAATAATAATAATAATAATAATAATAATAATAATAATAATAATAACAACAAAGGGGCCAATATACAGAGTTGCAACATCATATCAGTTGAAGTGCAATATGCAATCAGGTTGTATTATCATGCTTGCAAACAGACAGACAGACATTTGTTAACCTAAACTACGTTGACTTAGATAGTTAGAATACCATATTAGCTGATGTCTATCTCAACAGACATATTCTTGACCTCTCAGACTTTTATGGATAAAGAAATTAGATAAAATTTTAATATTTATTAATAGAATAAACCCCAGCGTTCATTGGTTGGTTAGGAAATACTCTCAGCCAATCACTGTCCGCTGGTGTTAAGTCACATGAGCTTATTGGTTGATCATAAAATGTCTTTCCCTAAATGGTGGAAATTTGTCTGAATGAATACAGTATGTTTCTTCTTTCCTCTTTATGACGAATTTGAATGACTTGACTTTCTGTAACCTGTCTTCATAGTCTCCTATCTTAACACACAACATCTATACCGTGTTTGTCTTCTTGTCGCTGTTGTAAAACCATTTTGCTTCCCTTGTCGTGTTTCATCTGTTTCTTGCCATCTTCCTTTTTCTTCTTCCAATTATCACATTACACCTTCTATCCCTGTTTTCTCTTCCTTTATCTTATCACACAACATCTCTTCCTGTCTACTTCAAATGTATTTCACCTTAGTAGATAGGACAATATATTTCAATATTTTTTAAGGTCATCTTTTATCTATCTTCCTTCTCCTAGTCTATTTCTTAAGCTTCCTTGAGAAATATATAAAATTAATTTATTTCATTTAATTTACTTAACTAGTTTGATTATTTAACAGAAACGATTAAATTTGTAGATGTTTATAAATTGTTTTCGTAAAAAAATTAATAGAAGTCTTGATATATAATCAGTTATAATATACATAAAGATAAAAGCTTTTAATAGGTAGTAGTTTTTTCTCCATGTTTTAAGTCAAAGGTAAATAATAATCTTCTGTTTAAACCTTCTATAACTCAACCTTCTGTTTAAACCTTCTATAACTCAACCTTCTGTTTAAACCTTCTATAACTCAACCTTCTGTCTAAACCTTCTATAACTCAACCTTCTGTCTAAACCTTCTATAACTCAACCTTCTGTCTAAACCTTCTATAACTCAACCTTCTGTCTAAACCTTCTATAACTCAACCTTCTGTTTAAACCTTCTATAACTCAACCTTCTGTCTAAACCTTCTATAACTCAACCTTCTGTCTAAACCTTCTATAACTCAACCTTCTATAACTCAACCTTCTATAACTCAACCTTCTGTTTAAACCTTCTATAACTCAACCTTCTGTTTAAACCTTCTATAACTCAACCTTCTGTTTAAACCTTCTATAACTCAACCTTCTGCCTAAACCTTCTGTAACTCAAACTTCTGTTTAAACCTTCTATAACTCAACCTCCCGTTTAAACCTTCTATAACTCAACCTTCTGTCTATAACTCAACCTTCTGTCTTAAACCTCAACCTCTGTTTAAACCTTCTATAACTCAACCTTCAATAACTCAACCTTCTGTTTAAACCTTCTAACTCAACCTCAACTATAACTTCTGTTTAAACCTTCTATAACTCAACCTCTGTTTAAACCTTCTAACTCAACTTCTGTTTAAACCTTCTATAACTCAACCTTCTGTTTAAACCTTCTATAACTCAACCTTCTGTTTAAACCTTCTATAACTAACCCTTTTGTTTAAACCTTCTATAACTCAACCTTCTGTCTAAACCTTCTATAACTCAACCTTCTGTCTAAACCTTCTGTAACTCAACCTTCTGTTTAAACCTTCTATAACTCAACCTCCCGTTTAAACCTTCTATAACTCAACCTCCCGTTTAAACCTTCTATAACTCAACCTTCTGTTTAAACCTTCTATAACTCAACCTTCTGTTTAAACCTTCTATAACTCAACCTTTTGTTTAAACCTTCTATAACTCAACCTCCTGTTTAAACCTTCTATAACTCAACCTCCTGTTTAAACCTTCTATAACTCAACCTCCTGTTTGCTTGACCTCACTTAACCTAACCATCTCCAAGCAGAAAAATCTTAAAAGGAAACACAATTATTCTCACCCTGGTATCTCGAGCATTTAAGAGACAACACATCATCACTTCCTCCATCTTCCTCCATCTTCCTTCATTGCTTCACTGTCTTGGTCAATTTTCTCTTCTTCATCCTTTACTTTACTTTGTCATTTAACTTATTTGCAAGTTTCCCAAATACCTCCAATCAAATTATTATCTTCTTACTTTTAATATCTTGGGCTTTTGAATGGCTTCCCAAACTCTTCAGCTACACTGTATACATCTTCCAGTAACCTCATGAGTACCTCCAGCCTTTACCCTCTTTTCCGGGTCTAGACATTCCAACAGTTGTAGTAAAATCTGGCAAAATATTCTTTTCTGGTTGGTTACTTAAGTCGTCCAAAAGGTCTTCCAACAATTGCCTTTAGTCAAACTATTGATCTCGGTCCAATAGGCCGAAATCATCTCACTCTCCTTTCCTTCCCCGGCTTCGACCAATCACATTACAGGGTGACTCTGGAGGACCGCTGACTGTCATTAAAGACGGCAAGGCCAATTTGGCTGGACTTGTGTCATGGGGCATCGCGTGTGGACGAACCAACCTGCCCGGGGTGTACACAAACGTGACTATGTACCTGGACTGGTTACAAGAGAAGATGAAAGTCTAGGAATACTGAACTTCACACGACTGATCTCAGACATACGTGCTTTCAGACAACTATGTGTCGGCTTTGACGTCTGTACTTTTGACATCTGAGCTTTTACACACATATGCATATACGTATGAGCTAAAACGTCCATTATCTTGAACATATATCTGTATGTTTGCTACTGCATACTGTATATAGGCTTAGACATCTATAAGTTTCAGACATTTGTGTTTTAACGCATGTGCACATATTCATGTTTATGTTTTGCATGTGTGTGTGCCTTTACATGTATGATCTTAATACAAATATGCATATGTGTCTCGACTTGTGTTTGCTTAGATCTTCGAATTATGACATTACATGTACTTCAGACATCTGTATACTGACCACACACTACGAGTAGATGTTCCTCTTGAGAGCCTCACTGTAATCAGGAGGACCAAGTCTGGGGTGAAAATTTTCAGCACTCTGTAAAATATTACTTGGTCTACTTTACACTTCTGTCAGTCCTTCAGGAGTCTGGTTAAGAGAGAAACTTTACTTATACAGGACAAGGTATTCGGAATGTATCTCAAAAAATTTACTGAATTGGTCCTTAGCAAAATGTCTGGTGCTGCTGGTGTTTGAGAGTTAAAGTATTCATGTCACAGCTGAGATCTTCTCGCTCAAGGTACAACAAAATATCAACAGAATATTGTTATTCAGTTTTGGTAAGAGAGATGTGGTTTATTTACACAGCCTTGGTAAATAAGTTAATACGTTTTCTATGATAAATTCTGTTGTTGTTTTTTCTGTACTGGAGATATAAAAATATTAAACATATTAACATCATCATATTAAAGCATAAAAAGAAAACAACTGAAAACTCCTTACGAATGCTTTGGAGTTTTTTAAAGTTTAATAATGACTGTTTCCTCACTTGAAAAAAAATGTACTGCAGGATCAAGTTGCTGTATTAAGTTTTGATCTATTCGTAATAAGTGAAGGAAGTCTTTTGTTTAACCAAACTCTTGAAGGTAGACGTAGACTGGACCAAAAGCGTGCTGGCAGATGGACCATCAGACTTAAAGATGTTTATTTCCCGAGCCTTATGTAAGTCTCCTATTGCCATTAAAATGTGCTTTGAGGTCCATGTGTTGACGTGTGTGTATGTTTTAACTTATGCAAAGATATGTGTGATTTCATATGTATGTGCTAAGACATAATTATGTGTGCTTACAAGCAAGTGCTCAAGACATCTGTGTGCTTTGACCTATGTTTCTTGGGCATGGTTGTGCTTACCCGGTAGCCATGTGTGTGTTTCAGAATATTTGCCACGGCTTCTGTACTTATACTTGGATACTTAGACACAAGTTTTCTATCACATATAGATATGTGTGTGTGAGTTTAGGAATATATATCCTTAGACGTGTGTGCTTAAACATGTTTGTTGGGACATAGGTACGATAAGACTCGTTTACTTTAACATAAGGGGGTCCCCCAAATTCGCAGGGTTAGGTTCTCAAAATGGCCGCGAATCGCCAATTCTGCGAAAAACATTTGCGGACCCGGGGGAGAGGGAGAGGTACATTTTTTTTTACTTATGTACAAAGAAATGTATGCTGTCTTCCCTTTATGTGTTTGCCCTTAGGACAATTATTTCTCATACATGTAGTATTGTATATATATGTGTGTGTGTGTGTGTGTGTAGACACACATACACACAAAACACATACAAATAAATAATAATTGGTAAATCCTCTCACATATTTTTAATAAATTTGTCTCTGATTATTTGTGAGACTATTTTCCAATTATTATTTATTTGTATGTGTTTTGTGAGTGTGTCTACACACACAGACACATATTTACAATACAGGTTAAGGAAATTACTGTTTCTAGAACGAATGGCTCCCTGTCTTAGCCGCAAAAATGACGGCAACTTTAAAACTACCCACAGACATTCTTGGGCACATTTAGGGTGTCATCCGCGAATAACAGAGAACCGCGAAGAAAAATCCGCTAACTTGGGGGGCCCATATATGTGCTTACACAACTCTGCATGCTAAGACCCAGATGACTATTATCATATATGTTGAAAAATATGACTGAACTGACATATATGTTTTTAGTGGAGTAGACATAACTAGGGTTCACCACATCGTGGGTCTGAGACAATGTGAAGACAACATCACACATTATCTGCTTCCTGATGACGATTTCCTGTAGTGTACAGTATCTTGTCTTCCAGTAAACACAGGCATGATGCACCTCTTACTACAGCCGAGAGCATGCTGTGGATATCAGTATTACTTGTAGATTTTAGACACTAAGAAGTCACATTAATGTCAACTTTTTCATTACACTTTACCACATATACTGTACTCATAAGTTACGAACGAAAGAGTTACTTGTGTGCTAAGGCTGCCCCGTGAGGGTGTGAGGGCTGCCCCATGAGGGTGTGAGGGCTGCCCCGTGAGGGTGTGAGGACCGCTCGGTGAGGGTGTGAGGGCTGCCCCGTGAGGGTTTGAGGGCTGCCCCGTAAGGGTACGAGGGCTGCCCCGCGAGGATGTGAAGGCTGTTGGTCTCTCTTCTCACTCCCATGTCGCTGGTCGAGGGTTTGATTTCAGCTGATAGGAGTTAGTGAAATATATGTTTCTACTGTGTCGCTGACAACAGACAATGCTTAGAGCAATGGCCTGAACAACATCCGCTCCTTCAGGGGGTCATTACAGTGAATCAGTTAGTTCTCAAAATAACTTTCACTTCAACACCTAGCTGGAGCCATACGAATACTCTATATCAGATGTCTCTGTCAGCATCAAAGTAATGATTCCTTATTGTAAGATTGGCAGATAGAGACAGGGAGAGTTTAACTGACTAATTACTAAAAACAGGGATTAGCAGGTAGTGTACAATATATTAAAGAGAAATGTCTCGAGTAAAACCTCAGTCGTATCACTAATAAGACTGAATGTGACATCTTGACATACTGTCCTGGTGGTACAGTATATAAGGGTGATAGATTTGGTTTTAACACACACACACACACACACACACACACACACACACACACACATTCACTGACTCACCCACCCACTTCCAGCACTTGATCTCATATTTTGCTTTTTGTTTGTTTGTTTGTTTGTTATTGCACTGCATGTATCGCAATCACCATAGAGTCATAATTAACTGTATTTATTCTCTCTTAGAAATAATTTTTACAAAGGATATGATCATAACTTGGCATTTATAAGAATGTTAAGCAGATAATTACCTAATGTGTTTTACTGAGTATTATATTACAGAATTTTCTACCTTAGTTAAATAAGAAAAGTTTTTAACCAACAACAAGTTTACTAATAAGGGAAAGATTATTTTTCATGGGTTATCTTGCTTGCTTTTGATTTAGTTTTGAAGTCATATCAGTAAATTGGTGTAATTTAGTGCTGTACAATAGTCATGACTTACTATTACTGTATTCATTTTTCCCTCTTGTAGTTCTGTCATTTTACTGTATCGTTCTGATCATTATTTTAATTAGTTACTTCATAACGCATTTCCTGCAATTACTTATTTTTGGTTTTCCATATAATTCATAACCTATTAATTTCTTGTTTTCTATATAATGCATAACCTATTTTCTTGGACACCCAGGGGGACTCTGGTAGTCCACTTACCCTCATGACTGGAGGTCGTCGTCACCTGATCGGTCTGGTCAGCTGGGGTATTGGATGTGCTCGCCGGCACCTCCCTGGAGTCTATACTAACATTGCCATGTTTTCCGACTGGATCCACAGAGTTATACGCACCTGAGTATATCTATGTATTTAGAATATTTCCTATTGTAGATCGGAAAATTTTCTAGTGTTAATTTGTTAATGTTAAAATCTATTTATGTTATATTAAAAAAAGCTTTCTGTGAACACACAGGTGAGACAGAGATGCTAAGTCAGGGATGTGTTTTGTGGATAATAATAATATTTAATTTTTAGACCAGATTTTTTAAGAGGAGGTATTGTCGTATATTTATCGTTCCCTTGTATTGATTTCTAAGAATTTAGCTGTGATAGGGAAGGTATCTTGAGTGTTCAGTTTTATCGTAAGTTTATCCTGTTATACTGTACCAGCCAATCAGTGTGTCAGCTGGACTTGAGTGTCCATCTGCAGTTGTTATGATTGGAAGTATGTCATATGCACTTATTAAAGTGTCCAGCTGCAGATGTTAATGGTATAAGTGTGTAATGTGCACTGCGCCTAGTGGCACACGTTTACAAATACAAGTGTTGGACAACTTGTTTAGCGTCCACCAGTAGGTGTATGTGATGGAAGGAGCTGGATCTCCAATACTTGTGTAAATAATAGTAACTTTGATTATTGTCACCAGCTATACACATTGTACACAGTGTGTACACCCGTGTTCTGTTCTCTGACAAACAAACAAATGCTGTCAAGTGCTCTCGTTTTCAAGTTACTTCTTATCCTTTGTAAGACTTATGTAATTAAACTTATTTTTCAAGTAAGAGTTTCTTTCCCCCACCCCCAGCAGTAAGAGCCTTCAAGGGCTGCACAGATACAGGATACAGTACACATGTCACATGTATATTAATATAACTGATGTAGAATAGAGACAGCCATAAATATTGTACATAGAAAATAAATGGAGAAACAGAGCAAGGAGAGAAGTAGACGATAGCAAGTTATTAACATAATCACTTTTGTGATTCACTTCAAGTTATTGATGACTATATTGTAAAAAATATAATAGGTTAGTAATACTAATCATTGTAATTAAAAATATTAGTGATATTACCAATTAAAATACACTACTGGAGGTTCTTCTCACATTCCTGTCTCCACATGTCAAGCATACAGTAGCTGGACCAGAGACAGGTATATCATAATTATCCTGTCCGAAACTTTGTTTTCGTTCCTGTCTGTGTGTCTCGCAAAAATAACTCGAGAAAGGGTTTGCACATTTCCACCAAGATACGGCAGGTATGGTCAGTATGTAACGAGGTCTACTATGTTTATACTGTTGTTCAGTGTGAAATACCGAACATGGCAGTTTACTCCGACTTCTATTCCTTCTCTCTCTCTCCCTTCTCTCTCTCTCTCTTTCTCTTTTCACTGTCTCACTCTTTCTCTCTCTCTTACAGCAAGATGATACAATAATGAGTGTGATGGCGCTGGTAGTGTCATAGTTAATGAATAAGCCAATACCTGTATACTGCTGTGGCGCGTGTCTACAAAGGCGAGTGTTGTCTGGCTGTTTGTAAACTTTGTCTACTGTCTTTGTTTTGTTTTTTTTTCTTACTTTCTTTGTTAAATGTGTCAAACATGCGGTATGTTAAGTAGCAGCCACTTTATTCCAGATCAATACAGTCAGTGGACATTTTGTTGGCACAGTTGTCCCAGCAGCAGGCATATCTTACATTTTCCTTATCAGCTACAGTACTTTTTTAAAATGTACATGTTATCAGAGCTTATATGAATGAAAATTTAAGGTTGAAAATATTTTGATTCTGAAGTGATTCTAAGTGTGCCTATCAAGGATGTTTAAATAAATCTGTTTATTGTAATTAATTTTGTTTGGCATTATCAGTATTATGACCATAACTAATAAAGCATCTTTATTTGCAGATAACAATACCAGCTTACCAGAGAGAAATGCTGAAAAACTGTTAACCCTTTCTGTAGTCTATCAAAGATGGCTGTGGTAAGTACAGGTATGTGTAAGAAGTAGTATGTTAGGAATTGATTAATTATTGATGGGAGTAAAAGAATGATAAGTCAAGGTAAAGGTGTAGAAGACGTAAACCACCTGAAAGGCCTTATCGATTTTGTTCATGCATTGCAGGAATGTCTTGATAATGATTAATAATATCGATACGAGAAATGTGCGCCGTTTACCTAGTTGTATTGCCACGACAATGACATCCCATTAGTTGTATCACCACGACACACTGATATCCCACCAGGGCCAGGTCTAGTTTCCGAGAGCCCCTGTGCAAAATAATGGTTGGGGGCCCCTGTTCCTTAGACAATCCTCCCATCGTGCCCAGTCCCTCACCCACATATATTCCTGTAATGGAGGACATTTTTAGTGAACGAATCATTGTGAATGCAAAAACATACACACCTCCATTGGTATTTAAGGATTCATTAATGTCCAATGGAAGACCTTCATGGATATCTTAGACGACCTATACAGCTTATAAATATGATGAATCCAGGGTGAATTTATTTGAAGTTCAGTGTATAAACATTAGTCATTTGTAATGCTGACAGCTCCCTTAGCAACACATAGCATCCTTTTGTTTATACATGACCAGTGTTAGAATATTACCACGGATAAAATGGTGAGACTATACAGTATGTATTATAAGTATATCTTGGATAATTTATGAGAACATTGTTACCACCAGAAGTTGTTCGATTTCGTTAATTTTTTTCCACAGATGTTCTTATCATTATTGTAAGTATCTTAAAAGAGGCTACAACCTTTTATTTAATTATATATATCTTTTATTTATAGTATTATTTATTTTCTTAGTTTTCTCTACAAGCATAAAGGTACACATTTCAATGACAGAGCTGGCAGTAGAACTCTATATAACTAATCACTGTTTCAAAGACTTGGATATTGGCAAAGAAGTAGAAAAAGAGTTAAGTGATGAGTTTAATGAAAACCTAGGAGAGTGTATAAATCCTGACAAAAATGCAGGTAAAGCAATAGATTTAGTCACAGAAGAGGAAGCTCTTAGGTACGTTGGTGGCTATATTGTAGGAAAGTTTTGCGTGAAATACCCTCACTTAGGCCAGAAAGTCACCGACTGCACATCCATGACCAAAACATGGAGAAAAGAAATAAACAGAGGTGAACTGTATGTTCCTTCTGACACTCTATTAACCATTATGATACGTTTTTAAGGCTGTACATGGGGGCAGTCTTAAGGACGGGAAAGACTGTTTCAAAACAATTGTGTCTAAGTGTTGGAATTGATGTACCCCATACACATTGCTCACTGAGCAATGTGTATGGCTTTGTACATGTGCTAAGGCCAATCTGTGGATCCTGTAGGGTCTTGTTGGTTTGTGGAAATGATCTAACCACTGAACATGAACACACATTCCAGTTCCTCAGTTTTCGCAAGAAGAATATCATCTTTCTTCTTGTTTCACCCTCTTCGCTGGCATTAGTACAGTAGTGTGGACATGAGTAAAAGCATCATTACAGTACAGTAAATAATTGAATTACTGTATAACTCACCTATGGGCCTATGGCTGAAGTAGCCTTTGCATGTGCTTCCCACCTAGTTTAGTGTCAGAAGATTTTTTGGTACTGTAGAGTCAGGATTCAAGAATAATTTGAGTATTGCCCAGGGTTTTGTAGAGGCAGAGAAGAAAGTATATACAGTATTTATTACACAACAACAACAAAATTTACTGCATCTAGGCAGCAATCAACTGCCACACAGCTAACATGAGTCAGTGAATGGGTGAATTGAAAAACTAATTAATAAGGTTTCCAAATTATACAGTACTTTAAAATTATAAACATTATTAGACTGAATTTTGTGACCTGCAAATGAAATAAGTTACTATTTAAGTCAGGGCAATTTGATTCATAACAATAATTTTTACCTACTGTATCTCAAACATATTTAGAGGGCTCTCATAATGTGAGGACCTAAGCTGTAGCTTACTTACCTTGTGCCTAAATCCAGCACTGGCTGGATGCCATCACATTATCTGGCAGCTGGTGAGAGACTGGTGTTGCGCCACGCTGCCAATTACAACTCGGCATGTGCACTGGTAATTCAGACTGAGTCCGACTTTGGGGAGTTTTACTACAATGTGGGAATGAACCCATCTCATCTGTAAACTCAGTGAAATACCTTGGATTTCCTCTTGACTTTCTTCATTTGGAGAATAAATTGTAGATGATATAATAAGTAAAACCAATGTTAGGATAAACAATTTGTTTATGGAAATGCCATATGTCTCAGCTGATGCTCATAGCAACTTTGCTTGGCACTCTACAAAGTCACTTAGACTATTCCTGATCATCACTACACTCTGCCTTAACACAGAAGCTAAAAGTCAAATTAAAAATTATTTAAAACAAGGCAGCGAGGTTTATTCTTGACATGAATGCAAGAGATCATATTGGTCTCAGAGTTCTTCAATCACTGAAAATGTTAAGTGTGACAGATAGAGTGAAGCAACTGAGTCTGAATCGCTCTTATTAGATATTCAACAAACTGTGGCCAGACTATTTAACACCAAATTTTGTAAGGATTAGGGATATGAACCGGCAGGCACTAGAGGGAGGGAACATAATTTTGTGGTATACCGTACCTGGTGTTTACATTCAAGCAAAAAACACTTTCTTCTTCACAGCTATAAAAGACTAAAACAAGCTACCAAACTACAGTACATCAAAACCATTAATAGTGTAAAACAATTCATAGCTAAAAGTAAAAAATACATAACAGATGAAGATGTTTCTGTATTAACCACAAAATATATAATGTTGAAGTGATCTGCCAACCTCAGTTAGTCCAAGTGCAATGTAATGCTTGTTAAATTGATCAGAAAACTTTCTCTATTTCTCCTGTTGACATGCTATTACTGATTAGAGACCTAGCCTAAGCAAAGGACCCTGCTGTAAATAAGCATCTGTTGGCTTTGCCAATTATTAAGTCTGTGAATCTATCAACTGTATTCATCATTAAATCTATATAACTATTTATATCATCTAACCTTACAGAAGTGAAGAGCAAGGGACAGACTGATGACAGAGGCTACATCACCACCACCACCAGATGACAGAGGCTACATCACCACCACCACCAGATGACAGAAGGCTATATCACCTGTCCCAAAACATTTAGAGGCTACTTCACCACCAACACCAGATGACAGAAAATACATCTGCAAGGCAGTTGCCTGGAGGCTACATTACCACCACCACCACTAGATAACCAGGCTACATCACCTACCACCAGATGACAGGAGGCTACATCACCATCACCACCACCAGATGACTGAGGCTACATTACCACCATCAACTGGGTGAAGCTCAGGCTACAATACCACCACCACCAGATGACAGGAGGCTTCATGCCACCCAGATAACAGAAGGTTATATCACCACCACCACCACCAGATGACAGGCTACATCACCAACACCAGATGACAGAAGGCTACACCACCACCACCCTTTTAGATGACTGAGAGGGCTACACCACCACCACCACCACCACCCAGATGACAGGAGGCTACATCACCACCACCACCAGATGAGAGGCTACATCACCACCAACACCAGATGACTGAGTCCACATCACCATCTACAACACCAGATGACTGAGGGCTACATCACCACCACAACACCAGATGACTGAGGCTACATCACCGCAGATGACAGGGAAGCTACATTAACACCATCAACACCAGGTGACTGAGGCACCACACCAGATGACAGGAGGCTATCACACCAGATGACAGGAGGCTACATCACCACCACACCAGATGAGAGGAGGCTACATCTACCATCACTCTGTAGACCACATACTACACCTGTAGACCACATACTCACCAGCTCTGTAGACCACATACAGTAGCTCCAGCTCTGTAGACCACATACTACAGCTCCAGCTCTGTAGAGCACATACTACAGTGGCTCAGCTCAGCCACAACCACAGTAGCACCAGCTCTGTAGAGCACATACTCCAGTAGCTCCAGCTCTGAACCACAAACTACAGTAGCTTCGTTTTTGTTAAAAAAAAATTTTTCTAAATATTAAAATTTCAGTGAATAAACTTTAGATTAATCACCCTCATACAACCTGACCCCGCTCAGACATCTTGTCACCCCTCATGGTCTACTACATTACTAGTACTATAATTCTTGAATGTGTAGTTCACCCCTAATGTGTACTTTATTGTATTACAAATATTGTTTCTCTTGTTTTATGGTGGAATGTATTAATAAAGCCTCCAAGTGCTCAACTCTAGTATCCATGATGTATTTTTCCTGAACATGTGATAAATTCCCAATAAAGATCAATAAACTGTTGAAATTGTCCCTGTTTAACCTTTTTGAGACGTCATATGTAAATTAATGGACTGACAGCATAAAATAAGGACATTGTTAATAAATAATAAAATACGATCCGTCAATATTGTAATTCTCTAAAAGCTGTTAAGAAATAAAGCACATTATATACACAATAAAACTCTTGTTAAAATGCTGATAAGGCTAGAATACACATAACCAGAAATAATACCAATAGGGTATATGACCACCATGAACAGTAAGCAGTACTCTTAACCTCTGAGCTAATGGTTCATCTCTGTATCACCAACCAACCTAACTACTTCACTACTGTTGGCGGCAGTGAAGGACAGACCAGACACATATAAACAAGTTGAATAGAAAAATTATCTATGAGGTCAATATTTAATATAGTGGCTGCGACTGAACACTGATTAAATATAATAGTTACCCCTGCTCCGTTTTGTGTGATTAAATATAATAGTTACCCCTCCATTTTGTGATTAAATATAATAGTTACCCTGCTCCGTTTCTGTGATTAAATATAATAGTTACCCCAAAAACTACTTCAGAAAGTAGGCTTTTTGCACAGTTTCTGCTTTTCCTTCTGGGACACTGTTTCGTTGTATTATCCCTTAAAGTTAATGAAAAGTGAAATCGGGCCTAAAATTTGACGTTTACGTATTTTAACGTATATACAAGTTCGAAGCTAAATGCTTCGCAATATTAATGAAGCAAAAAATGCTTCAATGAAGCTTCGTGACGTCACTCTGAACCTTCATAAAAGGCCTCGACTAACTCACCTTCGTCTCTTTCCTCACCGACCACTCGCCACTCACTGACTGCAGCTGACAGGCAGGTAAGCACCACTCATTAAAATTTCAGTGAACAAACTTTAGATTAATCACCCTAATACAACCTGACCGCAGATTTCTTCTGGCTTCTTGTGTCACCCTCTTAGGTCTATTACATTATGTACTATATAATATTCTTGTATGTGTAGTTCATACCCTAATGTGTACTTTATTGTATTACAAATATTGTTTCTCTTGTTTTATGGTGTAATGTATTAATAAAGCCTCCAAGTGTTCAACTCTAGTATCCATGATGTATTTTTCCTGAACATGTGATAAATTCCCAATAAAGATCAATAAAACTGTTGAAATTGTTCCAGTTTAACCTTACTGAGACGTCATATGTAAATTAATGGACTGACAGCATAAAATAATGACTTGTTAATAATAATAAAAATACGATCGTTTTCAATATTGTAATACTCCTAAAAGCTGTTAATAAATAAAGCACATTATATACACAATAAAACTCTTGTTAAAGCGGCTGATAAGGGCTAAGAATACACACATAACCAAAAATAATACCAATAGGAGTATATGACCACCATGAACAGTAAGCAGTACTCTTAACCTCTGAGCTAATGCGTTCATCTCACTATCACCAACCAACCTAACTACTTCAATACTGTTGTCGGCAGTGAAGGACAGACCGAGACTGTCAAGATATAAACAAATTTAATAGAAAAATTATAAAAATTATGTATGAGGTCAATATTTAATATATTGGCTGCGACTGAACACTGATTAAATATAATAGTTACCCCTGCTCCGTTTTGTGTGATTAAATATAATAGTTACCCCTGCTCCGTTTCTGTGATTAAATATAATAGTTACCCCTGCTCCGTTTTCTGTGATTAAATATAATAGTTACCCCAAAAGTACTTCAGTAAGTAGGCTTTAGGGGCACAGGGGGGTCTGATTTTCCTTCTGGGACACTATTTACGTTGTATTATACCCTTAAAGTTAATGAAAAGTGAAATCGGGCCACAAATTTGACGTTTTTACGTATTTTAACGTATATACAGGTTCGAAGCTTCAAATGCTTCAATGAAGCAAAAAAATGATTCAATGAAGCAAAAAAAATGATTCAATGAAGCTCTGTGACGTCACTCTGAACCTTCCTATAAAAGGCCTCGACTAACTCACCTCCGTCTCTTTCCTCACCGACCACTCGCCACTCACTGACTGCAGCTGACAGGCAGGTAAGCACCGCTCCTCTAGTCTCCTTTATATACGTGTACATTTTTTGCCCGACATCCTACAGTCAAAATGGCCAAGAGAAATGGTTATTCTTTTGAGTAGTGTTTAATATACTTAATTATGGCGTAATAAATGCTGATTTAAGTAAAAAACCTGCCGGCCGGTTGTTACAGTTCACTTGCCTCATAGGGTCGTATCCCCAAGTTTCACTGGGCTCTAAGGCCCATGGTACCTACTTTGCAGCTTCAACAAATACATTAATATGGTTTAGTATTATATTAAGTGGCTCTCTAACGTCTAACCAGTAATTTCTTAATGTTTTAGGCAAATATACCGCCAAATGAGTCCTGACAAACGAGCCTAAACTATGAGCCGGTAGTGAGTAACGAGCGTAAACCGTTCATCAGTATTTAGGTAATAATTAACCAGTAAGTGAGTACAATGACCAGATTGGGTTAGATTACGGTTTTATTTAATTTTTATTTATTGCTTCGAAGCCCAACACACTTATGGGGGAGCCGGGTGGTCATAACTCAATAACTACGTAGTTCCCCAAACGTTCATCACCACCACTGTATTCACCATTGAAAACTGCGCCGCATTGACTAGATTTAACAAATATAAGTATTTTTTTGCGGAATTAATATGTATTTTTTAATGGCTAGTTCTTTGGTTACTCTTTAGCTACGATTTCTGGGAGTTGAAACAATTTATTAAGGGTTCTAACCGGGCGAGGCGAGGTAGGGAGCCGGGCGGGGCGAGGCAGGGAGCCGGGCGGGGCGAGGCAGGGAGCCGGGCGAGGCGAGGTAGGGAGCCGGGCGTGGTGAGGTGAGGTAGGGAGCCGGGCGTGGTGAGGTGAGGTAGGGAGCCGGGCGTGGTGAGGTGAGGTAGGGAGCCGGGCGTGGTGGGAGGGGGAGGTGGGGAGCCGGGCAGGAGGTGGGAGGTAGGGGAGCGGGCGTAGGGGAGGTGAGGTAGGGAGCCGGGTGAGGAGGTAGGGAGCTGGGCGTGGGTGAGGTGAGGTAGGGAGCCAAGGGGAGGTGAGGTAGGGGACAAGGAGGTGAGGGAGGTAGGGAGCTGGCGTGGTGGGAGGTGGGAGAGGTAGGGAGCCGGGCGTGGTGGAGGTGGAGGGGAGCCGGGTGAGGGGAGGTAGGAGCCGGGCGTGGTGGGAGGTGAGGGGGAGCCGGGTGTGGGGTGAGGTGGAGGCAGGAGCCAAGAGGTGAGGTAGGGGAGCCGGGGCGAGGTGGGAGGTGAGGTAGGGGAGCCTGGCGAGGCGGGGAGGCGAGGAGCCGGGCGAAGTGGAGGTGGAGGAAGAAGCCGGGCGAGGAGGTAGGGAGCCAGGTGAGGTGGGAGGTAGGGAGCCGGGCGAGGTGAGGCGAGGTAGGAATCGCTGAGGTGAGTGAGCCCATGAGTGAGGAATCAAGGAGGTAGGCAGCCGGGCGAGGCTAGGCGAGGTAGGGAGCCGGGGGAGGCGAGGTGTTGTAGGGAGCCGGGCGGGGCGAGGCTAGGCAGGAGCAAAAGGCAGGGCGAGGAGCCGGGAGGGCCGAGTCGGGCGGGCGAGGCTAGGCTAGGCTAGGCGGCGAGACGTTTCAGAATACAGTATATAGCTAAATCCCGCAACATTAAGGTTCCGGTAATTTTTAAGTGGACAACCGCGGATTGTACAATCGGGAAACCCATTGGTCAACAAACTGCCACCCATGACTAACCTAATAACGTAACGTAACGTAACCCCGGAGGTTCCTTGCTGTTCCTCAGAAAAAAACGTACATTTATATGTGCACAATAACACCAGCAAACAAAACATTAGCGTATTTGTGTTTAGAT